>NC_068431.1:32997412-33008554 GCF_023373465.1 Oncorhynchus keta | reverse complement strand
GGGTGCGTATACATTAAATAATGTAACTGAGGAAATTACTTTTAAAGAACGACCAGGCATCCTGGACTGACAGGATGAGGTCAATATCCTTCCAGGATACCCGGGCCAGGTCGATTAGAAAGGCCTGCTCACAGAAGTGTTTTAGGGAGCGTTTGACAGTGATGAGGTGTGGTAGTTTGACCGCGGACCCATAGCGGAAATGAGGCAGTGATCGCTGAGATCCTGATTGAAAACAGCAGAGGTGTATTTGGAGGGCAAGTTGGTTAGGATAATATCTATGAGGGTTCCCATGTTTACGGATAAGGGGGTTGTACCTGGTGGGTTCCTTGATAATTTGTGTGCGATTGAGGGCATCTAACTTAGATTGTAGCATATCCCAGTTTAGGTCACCTAGCAGAATGAACTGTGAATGGGGTGCAATCATTTCACATATGGTGTCCAGGGCACAGCTGGGAGCTGAGGGGGTTCTATAACAGGCAGCAACAGTGAGAGACTTATTTCTGGAGAGATTTAATTTTTAAAATTAGAAGCTCGAACTGTTTGGGCATAGACCTGGAATGTATGACAGAACTCTGCAGGCTATCTCTGCAGTAGATTGCTATGCCTTTGGCAGTTCTATCTTGATGGAAAATGTTGTAGTTGGGGATGGAAATCTCAGAATTTTTGGTGGCCTTCGTTAGCCAGGATTCAGACACGGCAAGGACATCGGGGTTGGCGAAATGTGCTAAAGCAGTGAGTATAACAAACTTAGGAAGGAGGCTTCTGATGTTAACATGCATGAAACCAAGGCTTTTTTGGTTACAGAAGCCAACAAATGAGAGTGCCTGGGGACATGCAGGGCCTCCACATCACCCGAGGAACAGAGGAGGAGTAGGATGAGGGTACGGCTAAAGGCAATCAAAACTGGTCGTCTAGTGCGTTGGGGACAGAGATTAAAAGGAGCAGATTTCTGGGCGTGGTAGAATAAATTCAGGGCATAATGTACAGACAGGGGTATGGTGGGGAGCTGGTACAGGGGAGGTAAACCCAGGCACCGAGTGATGATGTGGCCGGGGTGACACTTTGCTTCTTGAAATTCCAATAACTTGACTGCATGAAAAAACATTTTGGGACTGTATCAAGGGTGGACTAATGGGAAATACCAAAAGAGAGTTTTTAACAGCTGTCCTGTCTTTGCACTCTGACTTGGGTTGGCTGGTATTATTATCAGGGTCCTCCACCTGAGACAGTACTGTGTGAATCATGATGCTCCTGAAGGGTGTTGGTTAATTATGCAAAGACAGGGGATGGGGATGGATGTCTCAGTCGCCATCGCAAACCACACACAGACACACACGCCAC
This sequence comes from Oncorhynchus keta, assembly GCF_023373465.1. Classification (NCBI taxonomy): domain Eukaryota; kingdom Metazoa; phylum Chordata; class Actinopteri; order Salmoniformes; family Salmonidae; genus Oncorhynchus; species Oncorhynchus keta. Next base: position 33,007,213 of record NC_068431.1, on the reverse strand, counting down.
CACACATCTCCCTGGGATGTCTGCACCTGCTTTGTTACCTGACAATGTGAGGTGGAGCTGAGGTTCTGCTATCAGAAGAGAGAGGGGATGAAGGAGGAGGAGAGGAGGGGGAGGAAAAGGAGAGAGTTGGAGGGAGAGAAAGGTAGAGAGTGAGAAAGAGGAGAGAGAGAGAAAGAGAGAGGAGAGAAAGGGGGATAGAGAGAGGAGAGAAAAGGAGAGTGAAGACAGAAGGAAGAGGAGAAAGCGGGGGGAGAGAAAGAAAACATCTCCTGATACTGTACCTCACAGTGATTAATTAAACATCTCCTGATACTGTACCTCACAGTGATTAATTAAACATCTCCTGATACTGTACCTCACAGTGGTTAATTAAACATCTCCTGATACTGTACCTCACAGTGGTTAATTAAACATCTCCTGATACTGTACCTCACAGTGATTAATTAAACATCTCCTGATACTGTACCTCACAGTGGTTAATTAAACATATCCTGATACTGTACCTCACAGTGATTAATTAAACATCTCCTGATACTGTACCTCACAGTGATTAATTAAACATCTCCTGATACTGTACCTCACAGTGGTTAATTAAACATCTCCTGATACTGTACCTCACAGTGGTTAATTAAACATCTCCTGATACTGTACCTCACAGTGGTTAATTAAACATCTCCTGATACTGTACCTCACAGTGGTTAATTAAACATCTCCTGATACTGTACCTCACAGTGGTTAATTAAACATCTCCTGATACTGTACCTCACAGTGGTTAATTAAACATCTCCTGATACTGTACCTCACAGTGGTTAATTAGACATCTCCTGATACTGTACCTCACAGTGATTAATTAAACATCTCCTGATACTGTACCTCACAGTGGTTAATTAAACATGTCCTGATACTGTACCTCACAGTGGTTAATTAAACATGTCCTGATACTGTACCTCACAGTGGTTAATTAAACATGTCCTGATACTGTACCTCACAGTGGTTAATTAAACATGTCCTGATACTGTACCTCACAGTGGTTAATTAAACATCTCCTGATACTGTACCTCACAGTGGTTAATTAAACATCTCCTGATAATGTACCTCACAGTGGTTAATTAAACATCTCCTGATACTGTACCTCACAGTGGTTAATTAAACATGTCCTGATACTGTACCTCACAGTGGTTAATTAAACATCTCCTGATACTGTACCTCACAGTGGTTAATTAAACATCTCCTGATAATGTACCTCACAGTGGTTAATTAAACATCTCCTGATACTGTACCTCACAGTGGTTAATTAAACATCTCCTGATACTGTACCTCACAGTGGTTAATTAAACATCTCCTGATACTGTACCTCACAGTGGTTAATTAAACATCTCCTGATACTGTACCTCACAGTGGTTAATTAAACATCTCCTGATAATGTACCTCACAGTGGTTAATTAAACATCTCCTGATACTGTACCTCACAGTGGTTAATTAAACATCTCCTGATACTGTACCTCACAGTGGTTAATTAAACATCTCCTGATACTGTACCTCACAGTGGTTAATTAAACATCTCCTGATAATGTACCTCACAGTGGTTAATTAAACATCTCCTGATACTGTACCTCACAGTGGTTAATTAAACATCTCCTGATACTGTACCTCACAGTGGTTAATTAAACATCTCCTGATACTGTACCTCACAGTGGTTAATTAAACATCTCCTGATACTGTACCTCACAGTGATTAATTAAACATCTCCTGATACTGTACCTCACAGTGGTTAATTCATCTTGGAGCTGGTAGTGTTTGTTTACTAAGGTAACCCACCATACACTAAAATGTAGATTCTAATAATCAAACATATGTACTCTTAGCAAATGCTTAGCACCAAAGAGGTAATAGTAGTAGGTAATATAACCATATATGATAATAGAATTACAGTAAATGTAAGATAATATATTAACAATTTTGCTAGTGGTATTGAGAATGGCTGAGTCAAAGCACTGATCATTTCGAGGTGAACTTTATCCATTCAACCACCACCATCATTACCATAACCCCAGAGTGAAAGTCAGGACCAGATGAGCGCTGGTGTTTAGTTTCATGTTCCATCCAGACACTCCAACCCCACGACCTTGTGACCCCCAGACAGACACACGACTGCCTCTCACAGCTGACCACTGAGGTCAGTTCTGCCAGTACATAACATACATGTATCTGGAGCAACTGGACCAGGGGAATGTTAGTCCTGGGGATGGAGGGGGACCTACTCAACCCAGTGACACAGGACAGGCAGCTTCATGGGCAGATTCCTCCCTGTCCTACAGTCCCCATTGGTTCTGGCTGATTATTCAACAGGAGCAATTGGAAGTGGATGACACGGTTTCAGGGCTTTATGCACTGTGCACTCCTCAATTAATGATGGGAAAAGTGCCACTGTGACAGCTGTACCTCTCCAGAGAGAGAGAGAGAGGAGGAGGGGGGCACTAAGAAGTAAGAGAAAGAAAGAGTGTGCAATGTGCAAAGAGTGATTTGTACCTAAGCAGACACAGTTTTCACTCATCCATAGACACTCCCTCCCCTTGTTAAATCAAATGTGCCTTTAAAATGACGGGAGGGTAGGGGTAATGACATGCTTTAAATAAGATTATCCTCCACGCCTGCCTGCCTGCCTGCCTGCCTGCCTGCCTGTCTGTCTGTCTGTCTGTCTGTCTGTCTGTCTGTCTGTCTGTCTGTCTGTCTGTCTGTCTGTCTGTCTGTCTGCCTGCCTGCCTGCCTGCCTGCCTGCCTGTCTGTCTGCCTGCCTGCCTGCCTGCCTGCCTGCCTGCCTGCCTGCCTGCCTGTCTGTCTGTCTGCCTGCCTGCCTGCCTGTCTGCCTGTCTGTCTGTCTGTCTGTCTGTCTGTCTGCCTGCCTCTCCAGCCAGTCTAAGGAAGCAGCTACTGGACCAATCCATTTCCAGACTTAAGGGCATCTGCCCCACACACACAGAGTATATATTAAAAACCCTCAGCTGCATCCTTCTCACTTAGAAATAGGGAGAAGAATGATGCGACGCAGCTTCCATACATTTCAATGTGATTAGATGTGAAGTGTATTTGCACGTGTTGCCTTCCATGAGAATCATTAGAAACGGTCCCTGTGGGAGTCACGCTGAAATCTGAGGAGACAAGCCAAAAGAGCAGGGCTCATAGCAGGCCTGCTAATGAAATGCATATTAACTAGAGAGAGAGGTGGTCAATGTACCATGGCAGTCTCTCTCTCTCTCTCTCTCTCTCTCTCTCTCTCTCTCTCTCTCTCTCTCTCTCTCTCTCTCTCTCTCATTGTTTAACATTTAAGAGTTCTTACGCTAACAAAGGAAGACATGCTTTCTGTGCTAGTGTGTTATTGAGCAGCATGAGCAGGTAGCAGAGAGAAATAGAGAAAAGAGGATGATTGGGGGTCACATCAATGATTTCAGTGTTCACATCAATGTCAATGTGCTGGAGTTAGCAAAGGAGCTCATTTCTGTAGTGTTAGGCTCCATCACAGTCACTTTCACCAGTTTCATCCAGCCCAGGGGGGTCAGACAACACCCCCTTTTCTGTAGTTAGCTACCACAACACATTCCATCAGTGATGATTGAGAGGGTTTTATCAAACGCCCTTGTATCCACCGTAACATGTATTATCTATGGTAATGTATGTATGTAAATAGCTCTAAGATGAGATGTTCTGAGCCCTCTCTGTGTGGGTGTGTGTTTGTGTGTGTGGACCACCATGGCCAGCACATATAGAGGAGTTAAGGTCTGTGTTAAAGTCCACAGCATGAGGGTCAGACCTCGGGAGCTCAGCCTGCCAGATCACACTCACAGCTCAGTGGAGGCAGTCAATCACACACACAGCAGCCTCCTACCCTCTTAATCTCCACACACGCACATCTGTTATCTCGTAGGGACATCTCTCAGTCTACAGCTCAGGAGAAAAACACAGGAAGAGATAGAGTCCTCTGAGCACTAGGGAAAGAAAAGAGTTGTATACAGTAAGGGAATACCCCCCTGTATTGGACAAAAATGAATGGCATGTCATTGGCATCGGACAAACCATATACACATTGGCCAATACCACCCAATTCGGCGTTGATTCATCCAAAGTGTATTGCAAATGCCATATGGTAATTGCCAGTTGTAACACTTTAAAAATTCAACAGGGGGCAAATGCGCTCCACCGGGGTTTTTCATATTGGATATGTAACCCAAATTAATGTCCAAAAGTAAAATTTTGAAAAATGAACTTTTTTCAAAAACTTATCACCCCTTAAAAAAGTGCTTTCTGGACCGTTTTTCGAAATTCTTTCGATTTTTTGTCAATTACACATGTGTAAGAACTGTATGAATATACTTTTGTCCAATTTTATTATCATTATTTTTTTATTTTTTTTATATGCGCATAAGGAATATGTTTTGTCCAATTCCAATATGATTTCATAGGAAGTCAAAGTCAAAAGTCAAAAATGTCAAAATTTTGTAAAAAAACTTCACACACCCATAAAAAGTGCTTTCTGGACCGTTTTTCGAAATTCTTTCGATTTTTTGTCAATTACACATGTGTAAGAACTGTATGAATATACTTTTGTCCAATTTTATTATCATAATTTTTTTTTTTTTTTTTTTTTTTACATGCGCATAAGGAATATGTTTTGTCCAATTCCAATATGATTTCATAGGAAGTCAAAAGTCAAAAGTCAAAAATGTCAAAATTTTGTAAAAAACTTCACACACCCTTAAAAAGTGCTTTCTGGACCGTTTTTGAAATTCTTTCAATTTTTTGTCAATTACACATGTGTAAAAACTGTATGAATATACTTTTGTCCAATTTTATTATCATATTTTTTATATATTTTTTTAAATTGTGCATAAGGATTTTTTTGTGGGCCAAATGACGTAAGAAATTTGACATGCTCAAAAATCCTGCAGAAATGCAAAATTGACTGGCCTGATGAACTCGGGATGGCCGGGCAGTGATAGTTGTTCCTTTCCATCACTCGTTGTGTTGACTTCATCATGTCCATTTTGTGATGTTTTTTCACTATATAATCATATTGCAAGTGCACGTGCATTTGCAATATGTTTCAATGTGCATTTACCATATGAAATTTGACCTTGCTCAAAAATGCAAAATTGACTGGTCTGATGAACACAGGATGGCCGAGCAGTGATAGTTGTACATTTCCATCACTCGTTGTGTTGATTTCATCATCTCCGTTAGGTGATGTTTTTACACTATAGAATCATATTGCAAATGCACGTGCATTGTTGTGCAACTGGTAACCCAAAATAAAAATATGGTTGTAAATGCATTTACCGGTCATTCTGATATTAATGCTCGCTATGGGAACACAGGATGGCCGGGCAGTGATAGTTGTACATTTCCATCACTCGTTGTGTTGATTTCATCATGTCCATTAGGTGATGTTTTACACTATAGAATCATATTGCAAGTGCGCGCGCATTTGCAATATGTTTCAATGTGCATTTACCATATGAAATTTGACATGCTCAAAAATGCAAAATTGACTGGTCTGATGGACACAGGATGGCCGAGCAGTGATAGTTGTACATTTCCATCACTCGTTGTGTTGATTTCATCATGTCCATTAGGTGATGTTTTTTTCACTATAGAATCATATTGCAAATGCACGTGCATTGTTGTGCAACTGGTAACCCAAAAATAAAAATATGGTTGTAAATGCATTTACCGGTCATTCTGATATTAATGCTCGCTATGGGAACACAGGATGGCCGGGCAGTGATAGTTGTACATTTCCATCACTCGTTGTGTTGATTTCATCATGTCCATTAGGTGATGTTTTTACACTATAGAATCATATTGCAAGTGCGCGCGCATTTGCAATATGTTTCAATGTGCATTTACCATATGAAATTTGACATGCTCAAAAATGCAAAATTGACTGGTCTGATGGACACAGGATGGCCGAGCAGTGATAGTTGTACATTTCCATCACTCGTTGTGTTGATTTCATCATGTCCATTAGGTGATGTTTTTTCACTATAGAATCATATTGCAAGTGCACGCGCATTTGCAATATGTTTCAATGTGCATTTACCATATGAAATTTGACATGCTCAAAAATGCAAAATTGACTGGTCTGATGAACACAGGATGGCTGAGCAGTGATAGTTGTACATTTCCATCACCTGTTGTGTTGATTTCATCATGTCCATTTGTTTATGTTTTCTCACTTTTGCAAAGTCACTGTGCATTTGCAATATGGTTCAATGGGCAGGTACCATCACGAATTTGTCATGCTATAAAAATCCTGCAGGAATGTGAAATTGACTGGTCTGATGAACACAGGATGGCCGAGCAGTGATAGTTGTACATTTCCATCACTTGTTGTGTTGATTTCATCATGTCCATTAGGTGATGTTTTTTCACTATAGAATCATATTGCAAATGCACGTGCATTGTTGTGCAACTGGTAACCCAAAATTAAAATATGGTTGTAAATGCATTTACCGGGACTCCTATTATCCATGCCCGCTATGGGAGTACCCTACTACGGCCCTCTATCTATGGGGGCAGTCCTGAGTGCTTTATGGACTGTTTAAAATATTCTGATGGATACGCATGTTGTGCAACTGGTGATTGAAAATAGGCACCTGGTAACCCAAAAATGAAAATATGGTTGTGAATGCATTTACCGGTCATTCTGATATTAATGCCCGCTATGGGAACACAGGATGGCCGAGCAGTGATAGTTGTACATTTCATCACTCGTTGTGTTGATTTCATCATGTCCATTAGGTGATGTTTTTACACTATAGAATCATATTGCAAGTGCGCGCGCATTTGCAATATGTTTCAATGTGCATTTACCATATGAAATTTGAAATGCTCAAAAATGCAAAATTGACTGGTCTGATGGACACAGGATGGCCCGAGCAGTGATAGTTGTACATTTCCATCACTCGTTGTGTTGATTTCATCATGTCCATTAGGTGATGTTTTCACTATAGAATCATATTGCAAATGCACGTGCATTGTTGTGCAACTGGTAACCCAAAAATAAAAAAATATGGTTGTAAATGCATTTACCGGTCATTCTGATATTAATGCTCGCTATGGGAACACAGGATGGCGGGCAGTGATAGTTGTACATTTCCATCACTCGTTGTGTTGATTTCATCATGTCCATTAGGTGATGTTTTTACACTATAGAATCATATTGCAAGTGCGCGCGCATTTGCAATATGTTTCAATGCATTTACCATATGAAATTTGACATGCTCAAAAATGCAAAAATTGACTGGTCTGATGGACACAGGATGGCCGAGGCAGTGATAGTTGTACATTTCCATCACTCGTTGTGTTGATTTCATCATGTCCATTAGGTGATGTTTTCACTATAGAATCATATTGCAAGTGCGCGCGCATTTGCAATATGTTTCAATGTGCATTTACCATATGAAATTTGACATGCTCAAAAATGCAAAATTGACTGGTCTGATGAACACAGGATGGCTGAGCAGTGATAGTTGTACATTTCCATCACCTGTTGTGTTGATTTCATCATGTCCATTTGTTTATGTTTTCTCACTTTTGCAAGTCACTGTGCATTTGCAATATGGTTCAATGGGCAGGTACCATCACGAATTTGTCATGCTATAAAAATCCTGCAGGAATGTGAAATTGACTGGTCTGATGAACACAGGATGGCCGAGCAGTGATAGTTGTACATTTCCATCACTTGTTGTGTTGATTTCATCATGTCCATTAGGTGATGTTTTTCACTATAGAATCATATTGCAAATGCACGTGCATTGTTGTGCAACTGGTAACCCAAAAAATTAAAATATGGTTGTAAATGCATTTACCGGTCATTCTGATATTAATGCTCGCTATGGGAACACAGGATGGCCGGGCAGTGATAGTTGTACATTTCCATCACTTTCGTTGTGTTGATTTCATCATGTCCATTAGGTGATGTTTTTACACTATAGAATCATATTGCAAGTGCGCGCATTTTGCAATATGTTTCAATGTGCATTTACCATATGAAATTTGACATGCTCAAAATGCTAAATTGACTGGTATGATGGACACAGGATGGCCGAGCAGTGATAGTTGTACATTTCCATCACTCGTTGTGTTGATTTCATCATGTCCATTAGGTGATGTTTTTACACTATAGAATCATATTGCAAGTGCGCGCATTTGCAATATGTTTCAATGTGCATTTACCATATGAAATTTGACATGCTCAAAATGCAAAAATTGACTGGTCTGATGGACACAGGATGGCCGAGCAGTGATAGTTGTACATTTCCATCACTCGTTGTGTTGATTTCATCATGTCCATTAGGTGTTTTTTCACTATAGAATCATATTGCAAATGCACGTGCATTGTTGTGCAACTGGTAACCCAAAATAAAAATATGGTTGTAAATGCATTTTACCGGTCATTCTGATATTAATGCTCGCTATGGGAACACAGGATGGTCGGGCAGTGATAGTTGTACATTTCCATCACTCGTTGTGTTGATTTCATCATGTCCATTAGGTGATGTTTTTACACTATAGAATCATATTGCAAGTGCGCGCGCATTTGCAATATGTTTCAATGTGCATTTGCCATATGAAATTTGACATGCTCAAAAATGCAAAATTGACTGGTCTGATGGACACAGGATGGCCGAGCAGTGATAGTTTACATTTCCATCACTCGTTGTGTTTGATTTCATCATGTCCATTAGGTGATGTTTTTACACTATAGAATCATATTGCAAGTGCGCGCGCATTTGCAATATGTTTCAATGTGCATTTACCATATGAAATTTGACATGCTCAAAAATGCAAAATTGACTGGTCTGATGGACACAGGATGGCCGAGCAGTGATAGTTGTACATTTCCATCACTCGTTGTGTTGATTTCATCATGTCCATTAGGTGATGTTTTTACACTATAGAATCATATTGCAAGTGCGCGCGCATTTGCAATATGTTTCAATGTGCATTTACCATATGAAATTTGACATGCTCAAAAATGCAAAATTGACTGGTCTGATGGACACAGGATGGCCGAGCAGTGATAGTTGTACATTTCCATCACTCGTTATTGATTTCATCATGTCCATTAGGTGATGTTTTTTACACTATAGAATGCTATTGCAAGTGCGCGCGCATTTGCAATATGTTTCAATGTGCATTTACCATATGAAATTTGACATGCTCAAAATGCAAAATTGACTGGTCTGATGGACACAGGATGGCCGAGCAGTGATAGTTGTACATTTCCATCACTCGTTGTGTTGATTTCATCATGTCCATTTGTTTATGTTTTCTCACTTTGCAAAGTCACTGTGCATTTGCAATATGGTTCAATGGGGGTACCATCACGAATTTGTCATGCTATAAAAATCCTGCAGGAATGTGAAATTGACTGGCCCGATGAACTCGGGATAGCTGGGCAGTGATTCTGGTTCATCTCCATGGCTCGTTAGGGTTGATTTCAGAATGTCACTTTTGGTGATGGTCCCTCTCCGTTTAAACATATTGCTAATGTACAAAAGTCAACTAGCAAGTCAGTGTCCATCAGTCAATTAGATGTCATTTTGACACCAAACTGATACCAATTGACACCAAAACCCACTTTTTCCAACTCATTTGAAGCCAACTATCATATATGTCAGAGCAGGCCCATAATTCACAGCGCCTTTAGTTTAAAACATAATAAAAACGTAAAACACATAGTTACGTTCTAGCTGCGAGGTCCAGGTCAGACATTATGTGAAGGCCTATGTGAGGCGACCC
>NC_068431.1:32881063-32997312 GCF_023373465.1 Oncorhynchus keta | reverse complement strand
CTGGTTATGGCCCTGTCTATGGTAAGGGAATACCCCTGTATTGGACAAAAATGAATGGCATGTCATTGGCATCGGACAAACCATATACACATTGGCCAATACCACCCAATTCGGCGTTGATTCATCCAAAGTGTATTGCAAATGCCATATGGCAATTGCCAGTTGTAACACTTTAAAAATTCAACAGGGGGCAAATGCGCTCCACCGGGGTTTTTCATATTGGATATGTAACCCAAATTAATGTCCAAAGTAAAATTTTGAAAAATGAACTTTTTTCAAAAACTTATCACCCCTTAAAAAAGTGCTTTCTGGACCGTTTTCAAATTCTTTCGATTTTTTTGTCAATTACACATGTGTAAGAACTGTATGAATATACTTTTGTCCAATTTTATTATCATAATTTTTTTTTAAATTTTATATGCGCATAAGGAATATGTTTTGTCCAATTCCAATATGATTTCATAGGAAGTCAAAGTCAAAAAGTCAAAAATGTCAAAATTTTGTAAAAACTTCACACACCCATAAAAAGTGCTTTCTGGACCGTTTTTCGAAATTCTTTTTTCGATTTTTTTTGTCAATTACACATGTGTAAGAACTGTATGAATATACTTTTGTCCAATTTTATTATCATAATTTTTTTTTTTTTTTTACATGCGCATAAGGAATATGTTTTGTCCAATTCCAATATGATTTCATAGAAGTCAAAAGTCAAAAGTCAAAATGTCAAAATTTTGTAAAAACTTCACACACCCATAAAAAAGTGCTTTTGGACCGTTCGAAATTCTTTCGATTTTTTTGTCAATTACACATGTGTAAGAACTGTATGAATATACTTTGTCCAATTTTATTATCATAATTTTTTTTTTTTTTTACATGCGCATAAGGAATATGTTTTGTCCAATTCCAATATGATTTCATAGGAAGTCAGTCAAAAAGTCAAAAATGTCAAAATTTTGTAAAAACTTCACACACCCTTAAAAAGTGCTTTCTGGACCGTTTTTTGAAATTCTTTCAATTTTTTTGTCAATTACACATGTGTAAGAACTGTATGAATATACTTTTGTCCAATTTTATTATCATATTTTTTTATATATTTTTTTAAATTGTGCATAAGGATTTTTTTTTTGTGGGCCAAATGACGTAAGAAATTTGACATGCTCAAAAATCCTGCAGAAATGCAAAATTGACTGGCCTGATGAACTCGGGATGGCCGGGCAGTGATAGTTGTTCCTTTCCATCACTGTTGTGTTGACTTCATCATGTCCATTTTGTGATGTTTTTTCACTATATAATCATATTGCAAGTGCACGTGCATTTGCCATATGTTTCAATGTGCATTTACCATATGAAATTTGACCTTGCTCAAAAATGCAAAATTGACTGGTCTGATGAACACAGGATGGCCGAGCAGTGATAGTTGTACATTTCCATCACTCGTTGTGTTGATTTCATCATCTCCGTTAGGTGATGTTTTTACACTATAGAATCATATTGCAAATGCACGTGCATTTGCATTGTTGTGCAACTGTAACCCAAAATAAAAATGGTTGAAAATGCATTTACCGGTCATTCTGCAATATTAATGCTCGATGGGGAACACAGGATGGCCGGGCAGTGATAGTTGTACATTTCCATCACTCGTTGTGTTGATTTCATCATGTCCATTAGGTGATGTTTTTACACTATAGAATCATATTGCAAAGTGCGCGCGCATTTGCAATATGTTTCAATGTGCATTTACCATATGAAATTTGACATGCTCAAAAATGCAAAATTGACTGGTCTGATGGACACAGGATGGCCGAGCAGTGATAGTTGTACATTTCCATCACTCGTTGTGTTGATTTCATCATGTCCATTAGGTGATGTTTTTTCACTATAGAATCATATTGCAAAGTGCACGCGCATTTGCAATATGGTTTCAATGTGCATTTACCATATGAAATTTGACATGCTCAAAATGCAAAATTGACTGGTCTGATGAACACAGGATGGCCGAGCAGTGATAGTTGTACATTTCCATCACCTGTTGTGTTGATTTCATCATGTCCATTTGGTGATGTTTTTACACTATAGAATCATATTGCAAAGTCACGCGCATTTGCAATATGTTTCAATGTGCATTTACTATATGAAATTTGACATGCTCAAAAATGCAAAATTGACTGGTCTGATGAACACAGGATGGCGAGCAGTGATAGTTGTACATTTCCATCACTCGTTGTGTTGATTTCATCATCTCCATTAGGTGATGTTTTTACACTATAGAATCATATTGCAAATGCACGTGCATTGTTGTGCAACTGGTAACCCAAAAATAAAAAATGGTTGTAAATGCATTTACCGGTCATTCTGATATTAATGCTCGCTATGGGAACACAGGATGGCCGGGCAGTGATAGTTGTACATTTCCATCACTCGTTGTGTTGATTTCATCATGTCCATTAGGTGATGTTTTTTACACTATAGAATCATATTGCAAGTGCGCGCGCATTTGCAATATGTTTCAATGTGCATTTACCATATGAAATTTGACATGCTCAAAAATGCAAAATTGACTGGTCTGATGAACACAGGATGGCTGAGCAGTGATAGTTGTACATTTCCATCACTCGTTGTGTTGATTTCATCATGTCCATTTGTTTATGTTTTTCACTTTTGCAAAGTCACTGTGCATTTGCAATATGGTTCAATGGGCAGGTACCATCACGAATTTGTCATGCTATAAAAATCCTGCAGGAATGTGAAATTGACTGGCCCGATGAACTCGGGATAGCTGGGCAGTGATTCTGGTTCATCTCCATGGCTCGTTAGGGTTGATTTCAGAATGTCACTTTTGGTGATGGTCCCTCTCCGTTTAAACATATTGCTAATGTACAAAAGTCAACTAGCAAGTCAGTGTCCATCAGTCAATTAGATGTCATTTTGACACCAAACTGATACCAATTGACACCAAACCCACTTTTTCCAACTCATTTAGAAGCCAACTATCATATATGTCAGAGCAGGCCCATAATTCACAGCGCCTTTAGTTTAAAACATAATAAAAACGTAAAACACATAGTTACGTTCTAGCTGCGGGTCCAGGTCAGACATTATGTGAAGGCCTATGTGAGGCGACCCCGAATCCCGAGTTTCGGCTCGATAGGTCCTTCGGTGCCCGAGTAAAACCCTAATTGGTGCTGAAAATCCACTTTTTTCCATGCCTTGCTATGGGGTCCTTGAATGAGCTATCGGACCGAAACGTTGGGGTCCGTCTCTATGGGCCGAGCCGGTTCCAATGCACCTAGTCTTGTGTCTCTGAGACTTTTCTAAATGTCGCCATTTTCGTAATGGTCAAAATGAATTGAAATCATTGCAAATGTACGAGGCTATTTCTCGGTCCGAGAACCTTCTAGAGCCACCTAACTCACCACGCACTATCGACCCGAGGTCTAGAACAGGTTTCTAAAGTTTCGGAACTCTAGGTCTGACGGTTCTTTTAGCTCGAACAAAGCTAACTATTGGAGGCACTGTCTGTCTCTACAACCCCCAATACGTCCCTCCTTCCAAGTTGTGTGTCTGTGTGATTTAGTTTTCCTTTGAAATTTTATGGGAAAAATGACTGATTTACAGTTCATGGGGGTTGCCTAATCACACATATGAAGTTTTGGACAGATCTGACTTTTTAACCCCTCGAAACAGCCCCTGAGACACCAATTAAGGCACTTCCGGTTGGCACAGGAAGCTATAAGTCAACACATATCCTCACTGGGCTATGCTTTTACAGAATCCTGTGTTTTAAGTCCTTACGTTAAGAATTGACTGATTTACACAGGGTTGAATGCACTATGTCTATCAAACTGCAGGCAGGTAATGGAAAAACACTTTTAGGGTGATTTTAACCACTTCCGGTTGGTCCAGGAAGCCTAGAATCAACACAGGTAGACCTCATACTGGCCTGATGGACTGTTATCAAAGACAGGTTCATACGGCATTCATAACCCATATAGACTTCAGGTTGAATTTAGGGGTGCAGGCAATGTATTCCTATGGGGAGAGAAGTCAATGCAAACTATTTGAAGTAAACACCTTCTTTTAACTATTAAGGGTTAATGCCACACGGTCAAGGTTAGGCTTGCACGGATCGGAAGGACCTTAGGAACGTACCTGAGGTCGAATTGTGCTTCTCACCCTAACGGTTCTCTCACTGTCACCCAAAAGCAAATGACGTTGTGGGGCAGGCTTCATTTTGGGCCTACTTTTCTAATGGTCGCTGCGCTCAGACCGAGCGAGCTACGGTCAAGCGGGATATCTCGTTGAACTCGGCACGGCCTAGAGATTATGTTTATGCCATTGCCTGCTCTCTGTGTCTTTGAGAACCGCACTTTTTCACTCCATCCTTGCTGTGTGTGCGTGTGAGAGCTTTTCTTTGACATCTGTTGGGAGAAATGACTGATTTACAGTTCATGAGGGTTACCTAGTCACACATATGAAGTTTTGAAAAGATCTGACCTTTTAACCCTTGGAAACTGCCACTGTGACATCATTAAAGGCACTTCCGGTTGGCACAGGAAGCTATAAGTAAACCCATGTCTTGATTGACATAGAAACTTACAGAATCCTGAGTTTTAAGTCCTTACGTTAAGAATTGACTGATTTACACAGGGTTGAATGCACTATGTCTATCAAACTGCAGGCAGGTAATGGAAAAACACTTTTAGGGTGATTTTAACCACTTCCGGTTGGTCCAGGAAGCCTAGAATCAACACAGGTAGACCTCATACTGGCCTGATGGACTGTTACCAAAGACAGGTTCATACGGCATTCATAACCCATATAGACTTCAGGTTGAATTTAGGGGTAAAGGCAATGTATTCCTATGGGGAGAGAAATCAATGCAAACTATTTGAAGTAAACACCTTCTTTTAACTATTAAGGGTTAATGCCACACGGTCAACGTTAGGCTTGCACGGATCGGAAGGACCTTAGGAACGTACCTGAGGTCGAATTGTGCTTCTCACCCTAACGGTTCTCTCACTGTCACCCAAAAGCAAATGACGTTGTGGGGCAGGCTTCATTTTGGGCCTACTTTTCTAATGGTCGCTGCGCTCAGACCGAGCGAGCTACGGTCAAGCGGGATATCTCGTTGAACTCGGCACGGCCTAGACATTATGTTTATGCCATTGCCTGCTCTCTGTGTCTTTAAGAACCACACTTTTTCACTCCATCCTTGCTGTGTGTGCGTGTGAGAGCTTTTCTTTGACATCTGCTGGGAGAAATGACTGATTTACAGTTTAGGAGGGTTACCTGGTCACACATATGAAGTTTTGGAGAGATGTGACTTTTCTAACCCTTCAAAACAGACAGTGTGACCCAATTAAAGGCACTTCCGGTTGGCACAGGAAGCTATAAGTAAACACATGTCTTGATTGACATAAACACTTACAGAATCCTGAGTTTTAAGTCTTTAAGTTAAGAATTGACTGATCTATGATCTACACAGTGTTGAATGCAGTCATTTTCACCTTTGAAGGTTATGTACATCAAAACTCCTTTTGGGTCAATCTAACCACTTCCGGTTGCTCCAGGAAGCTTAGAATCGACACAGGTAGACCTCATAGTGGTCTGATGGACTGTCATAGAAGACAGGTTCATAAGGCATTCATAACCCACATAGGCTTCAGGTTGAATTTAGAGGTGCAGGCAATGTATTCCTATGGGGAGAGAAGTCAATGCAAACTCTTTGATGTAAACACCTTCTTTTAACTGTTAAGGGTTAATGCCACAGGGTCAAGGTTAGGCTTGCACGGATCGGGAGGACCTTAGGAACGTACCCGAGGTCGAATTGTGCTTCTCACCCTAACGGTTCTCTCACTGTCACCCAAAAGCAAATGACATTGAGGGCCAGCCTTCCTTTGCGCCTTCTTTTTTCAAGGTCGCTGCACTCAGAGCGAGCTACGGTCAAGCGGGGCGTCTCGTTGAACTCTGCACAGCCTGGAGACTATGGTGATGCCATTTTTTGTGTTGATTTCAGAATGCCATTTTGGTGATGGTCCCTCTCCGTTTAAACATATTGCTAATGTACAAAAGTCAACTAGCAAGTCAGTGTCCACCAGTCAATTAGATGTCATTCTGACACCAAACTGATACCAATTGACACCAAACCCACTTTTTCCAACTCATTTAGAAGCCAACTATCACATATGTCAGAGCAGGCCCATAATTCACAGCGCCATTAGTTTAAAACATAATAAAAACGTAAAACACATAGTTACGTTCTAGCTGCGGGTCCAGGTCAGACATTATGTGAAGGCCTATGTGAGGCGACCCCGAATCCCGAGTTTCGGCTCGATAGGTCCTTCGGTGCCCGAGTAAAACCCTAATTGGTGCTGAAAATCCACTTTTTCCATGCCTTGCTATGGGGTCCTTGAATGAGCTATCGGACCGAAACGTTGGGGTCCGTCTCTATGGCCCGAGCCGGTTTCAATGCACCTAGTCTTGTGTCTCTGAGACTTTTCTAAATGTCGCCATTTTCGTAATGGTCAAAATGAATTGAAGTCATTGCAAATGTACGAGGCTATTTCTCGGTCCGAGAACCTTCTAGAGCCACCTAACTCACCACGCACTATCAACCCGAGGTCTAGAACAGGTTTCTAAAGTTTCGAACTCTAGGTCTGACGGTTCTTTTAGCTCGAACAAAGCTAACTATTGGAGGCACTGTCTGTCTCTACAACCCCCAATACGTCCCTCCTTCCAAGTTGTGTGTCTGTGTGATTTAGTTTTCCTTTGAAATTTTATGGGAAAAATGACTGATTTACAGTTCATGGGGGTTGCCTAATCACACATATGAAGTTTTGGACAGATCTGACTTTTTAACCCCTCGAAACAGCCCCTGAGACACCAATTAAGGCACTTCCGGTTGTCACAGGAAGCTATAAGTCAACACATATCCTCACTGGGCTATGCTTTTACAGAATCCTGAGTTTTAAGTCCTTACGTTAAGAATTGACTGATTTACACAGGGTTGAATGCACTATGTCTATCAAACTGCAGGCAGGTAATGGAAAAACACTTTTAGGGTGATTTTAACCACTTCCGGTTGGTCCAGGAAGCTTAGAATCAACACAGGTAGACCTCATACTGGCCTGATGGACTGTTACCAAAGACAGGTTCATACGGCATTCATAACCCATATAGACTTCAGGTTGAATTTAGGGGTAAAGGCAATGTATTCCTATGGGGAGAGAAATCAATGCAAACTTTTTGAAGTAAACACCATCTTTTAACTATTAAGGGTTAATGCCACACGGTCAACGTTAGGCTTGCACGGATCGGAAGGACCTTAGGAACGTACCTGAGGTCGAATTGTGCTTCTCACCCTAACGGTTCTCTCACTGTCACCCAAAAGCAAATGACGTTGTGGGGCAGGCTTCATTTTGGGCCTAATTTTCTAATGGTCGCTGCGCTTAGACCGAGCGAGCTACGGTCAAGTGGGATATCTCGTTGAACTCGGCACGGCCTAGAGATTATTATGTTTATGCCATTGCCTGCTCTCTGTGTCTTTGAGAACCGCACTTTTCACTCCATCCTTGCTGTGTGTGCGTGTGAGAGATTTTCTTTGACATCTGTTGGGAGAAATGACTGATTTACAGTTCACGAGGGTTACCTAGTCACACATATGAAGTTTTGAAAAGATCTGACCTTTTTAACCCATGGAAACTGCCACTGTGACACCATTAAAGGCACTTCCGGTTGGCACAGGAAGCTATAAATAAACTCATATCATGATTGGGGTATGCCTTTACAGAATCCCGAGTTTTAAGTCTTTACGTTAAGAACTGAGTTATTTACGGAGGGTTTAGTGAGTGTGTGTTATTTCAGAAAATCATAGAAAATCACAGAAATCTCGCAGAGCTCCGCAGCACACTTTAAAAAGATTCGTAAGAACAACCTGCAACTGGATCTGTAACCGTTGAAAAAAAACACCTATCCGTGAACATCACCAAGGTGTCGTTGTACGATTTCTCTTAAATGACGATAGATAAATGGCTGGTTCTTTTTTTTTATTGACACCGGAGGCTCCTTGACTTTGACGTGAAGTGGAAAAATAATTTCTCTATTTTCATTTTGGACCTTTAATCCCAGATAAATGGCCATAACTCAAAAACCGTTGAGGCCTAGACGCCATCTTGTTCGGGGCCAACTGCCCATTATGCCGCCCCTACGCTCACCGAGTTTCGGCTTCTAAATATTTTCAGTTTTCGAGATAAGGCCCCGTCGTGAATCGTGATGTTTTGTAGCAATAGCCATATGATTGCTTATGCCCTCTTGTGGGAATTTCCGGGACATGGGAAAAATGACATAAATCTTATTATTTTTGTAAAACGGAAACCGAATGTCCGACAACGTTCATTTGATGACTTCCTGGTAGGTCCGGCCCTGCCGCTCGGCCCGACGCCGTCCGCGAATTTTACAAACGATTTCGGACGTCTAGTAAGGGACCGTACATTTGCAATATGGACTTTCTCACTAACCATACAGGTACTGCCGAATTCTTCCCTTAAGGTATGTAAGTAAACAGTGAGTAAAGGGTGGATCTGTAAAGATACAACCACAGGACACAGACCTATTTCAGCCTGTGCTTACTGTGCAGTATACAAACACAACAGTCAGCATCTGATTGTGTGGTTCTCGCTAACCCTAACCCTAACCCCAGCTTCATGTCCACACTCTGGTTCAATCCTAAACCCAACCATAACCCTAACCCTAACCCCAGCTTCATGTCCACACGCTGGTTCAATCCTAAACCCAACCATAACCCTAACCCTAACCCCAGCTTCATGTCCACACCCTGGTTCAATCCTAAACCCAACCATAACCCTAACCCTAACCCCAGCTTCATGTCCACACACTGGTTCAATCCTAAACCCAACCATAACCCTAACCCTAACCCCAGCTTCATGTCCACACCCTGGTTCAATCCTAAACCCAACCATAACCCTAACCCTAACCCCAGCTTCATGTCCACACCCTGGTTCAATCCTAAACCCAACCATAACCCTAACCCTAACCCCAGCTTCATGTCCACACCCTGGTTCAATCCTAAACCCAACCATAACCCTAACCCTAACCCCAGCTTCATGTCCACACCCTGGTTCAATCCTAAACCCAACCATAACCCTAACCCTAACCCCAGCTTCATGTCCACACCCTGGTTCAATCCTAAACCCAACCATAACCCTAACCCTAACCCCAGCTTCATGTCCACACCCTGGTTCAATCCTAAACCCAACCATAACCCTAACCCTAACCCCAGCTTCATGTCCACACCCTGGTTCAATCCTAAACCCAACCATAACCCTAACCCTAACCCCAGCTTCATGTCCACACCCTGGTTCAATCCTAAACCCAACCATAACCCTAACCCTAACCCCAGCTTCATGTCCACACCCTGGTTCAATCCTAAACCCAACCATAACCCTAACCCTAACCCCAGCTTCATGTCCACACCCTGGTTCAATCCTAAACCCAACCATAACCCTAAACCTAACCCCAGCTTCATGTCCACACCCTGGTTCAATCCTAAACCCAACCATAACCCTAACCCTAACCCCAGCTTCATGTCCACACCCTGGTTCAATCCTAAACCCAACCATAACCCTAACCCTAACCCCAGCTTCATGTCCACACCCTGGTTCCTAAACCCAACTAAATAACCTAACACTAACCCCAGCTTCATGTCCACACCCTGGTTCAATCCTAAACCCAACCATAACCCTAACCCTAACCCCAGCTTCATGTCCACACCCTGGTTCAATCCTAAACCCAACCATAACCCTAACCCTAACCCCAGCTTCATGTCCACACCCTGGTTCAATCCTAAACCCAACCATAACCCTAACCCTAACCCCAGCTTCATGTCCACACCCTGGTTCAATCCTAAACCCAACCATAACCCTAACTTTAACCCTAGAAATTCTATATAGCAATTCTACAACAACAGCACAATATGTTATAAACGTAGGTCTTGATGGAATGTAGTGAATGGTTTATATTAACAGTGTGTTGCAGCACAAGTCACAGAGAGCAGACAGTTCAGTAGCGATTATAACCTACTGTTAGTGCGCCTCAGACCTCCTCTATAAATTCAAGGCAACATTGGGGCAGTGAAATGAAGTGCACCGTATGATGGCAAAGGGATGATGTAGACCACTGTTCAGGAGAATGAAAATCACATCACATTTTATTTGTCACATGCTCCGAATACAACAGGTTTAGTAGACCTGTGAAATGTTTACTTACACGCCCTTAACCAACAATGCAGTTTTAAGAAAATAGAATTAATAAAATATTTACTAAATAAACTAAAGTTTAAAAAAGTAACACAATAAAATAACGAGGCTATATACAGGGGGTACAGGTTAGTCGAGGTAATTTGTAGGTAGGGGTAAAGTGACTATGCACAGATAATAAACAGATAATGTCACGGTCTGGCCATAGAGAGGCTTTTATTCTCTATTTTGGTTAGGCCAGGGTGTGACTAGGGTCGGGGTTCTATGTTCCTTTTTCTATGTTTTAGTATTTCTTTGTTTTTGGCCGGGTATGGTTCTCAATCAGGGACAGCTGTCTATCGTTGTCTCTGATTGAGAACCATACTTAGGTAGGTCTTGCCCACATGGGTTTTGTGGGTAGTTGCTTTCTATTTGTGTGTTTTGCACCTGACGGAGCTGTTTCTGTTGTTCTTTTTGTTACTTTGTATTTAGTGTTCAGTTCTATTTAATAAATTACGAACACGTACCATGCTGTGCTTTGGTCCTCCCCTTCTTCCACCAACGGCTGTTACAAAGTAGCAGGAAGGGGGGGTCAATACAAGTATTCTGGGTGGCCATTTTATTAATTGTTCAGCAGTCTTATGCTGTCACGACTTCCGCCGAAGTCGGCTCTCCTTGTTCGGGCGGCGTTCGGTGGTCACTGGCCTTCAGCCATCGCTGCTCCATTTTTCATTGTTCCATTTGTTTTGTCTTGTTCCCCGCACACCTCGTTTACATTCCCTAATCACACTGCATATATAATTTCCTCTGTTCACCCCATGTCTTTGTGTGGAATTGTTTTGTGTTTGTTGTATCACGCCAGTCTGATTTTTCACCCTGGGCATTGCCTGTACCCTATTTGGGGAATTATTGGTGAAACTTATTGTTATATTATTGACGGTATTTTGGGCATGTCACCTTTGCCGGTTGGCTTGAGTTGTAGCTGTTTGCGCCCATCTGTGTGTTGCTCTTGGCTAATAAAGTCGCCTGATCACCTATTCTCTGCCCTCCTGCAATTGACTAGAATGGTCAGCAGCGAAAACCCTGACATATGCCTTGGGGGTAGAAGATGTTAAGCAGAGTTTTTATCAGGGATCAAGAACCAAAATGCAGACTGTTTGAAGTTACAATGTTTATTGTAGCAACAGGGGCAGGCAAAAGACAGGTCAAGGCAGGCAGGGGTCGATAATCCAGAGTAAGAGCAAAGATACAGGATGGCAGTCAGGGTCACGGACAGGCAGAGTGGTCATGCATGCAGGCTCGGAGTCAAGACAGCCAAGGGTCAAAACCAGGAGGGCGAGAAAAGAGAAACTGGAAAAGGCAGGTGCCGAGACACAAAACGCTGGTAGGCTTAAACAAACAAGAAGAATTGGTAGAAAACACAGGTATAAGTGGGGAAGATGGGAGACACCTGGAGGGGGTGTGGACAGGCACAAGGACAGGTGAAACAGATCAGGGCATGACAGTTTTGGGCCTAGACTTGGCACTCCGGTAACGCTTGCCATGCAGAAGCAGAGAGAACAATCTATGACTTGGGCTACTGAAGCCTTTGACCATTTTTGGCCCTTCCTCTGACACTGCCTAGTATAGAGGTCCTAGATGGCAGGAAGCTTGGCCCCAGTGATGTACTGGGCCATACATGCATGCTCATGAACCTCCTTGAAAAACAGCAGAGAGGTGTATCAGTCAAGGATAATGTAGAAGGACTCAGATATCTGAAAAGAGTGTAAGAGAAAAAAGACAAGCCGTTTACTCCTCAACATGGCAGTTTGCTAGATCCTATAGCGCTATAGAACTCAGATCAGCAGCTTGTGCTGCATTGGAAATTGAAATGAGCTTTGTTAATCAATGTGCGATTATCTGCTTAATGAAAGAGAAAAACAACTGTTATTTATTCTGCTGGAGGTAGACACACACACGCTCCAGTGTGGTCAAAGAAACACCATCATTAGGAAGCACGTACCAAACTTCAAATCAACATGAATAAAAAGCTGATAATTAAAACAGTGGTTGAGGTTACTTTAGATAAGAGTTTCTGTTTTGTAAATAATGATTTCGTTGTTGTACACAACATGCATAAACATGTAGCTCATTGAATACAAACGACTTATTGTCTCTGAAGGATGCAGTTATCATGGTACCTGGTGCCCAATCTGTTTTGGTACAGCTATTGGACATGAGTACCATGGGACTCTCTTGGGTACTCATATGCAACTCATCTGGGAGTCTTTTCGGTACTCACATGAGACTTGGGTTGTGACTGTCTTTGAAACAGCCTGTCAAAATGCAACTCCACAAGCCTTCACAAGACATGCTTTTAATTCGGCAAGATATTAATCAAACACAACACATTGCATCCTTTCCTATAAAACAAGTATGTTGGCACTGTGTCATCAACGTTTTGGTTAACGTTGGTATTAGTGTCATTTACAACATTGGCTAGTAGTTCCTTTTAAATGTTAATGAACATCCACCAACATTTAACAAACATTGGCATATGTTTATAATAGGTGTATTTTACAACGTTGGTTTGGTTGTGTTTCAAACGTCTATCAACGTTCACCAATGTTTAACAAACGTTGGATAATGGTAATAGATGTTATATGCGATGATGGCTTCAACTAATAAAGACTATATATATTTATTTTTTTAACCAACAAGGAAATACAATATAAAACTGTTAATTACTAACTCTTGATTAACTATATTTGGATTGGTAACTATTTACATGACTAAAAAGGAAACTATTCTAGATAACATTTAAATGATTTAACCAACAAGGAAATACAAAATACAATATAAAACTGTTAATTACTAACTATTGATGAACTATAATTGGATTAGCAACTAATTACATGACTACTTCCCTAGTATTTTCCCTTTTTACCACTGGGCCCATTTAATAAAATCACTGGAGATACAAAATGTCCTCTTTAGTCAAAAATAATTAGGGTCGACACCATGCTTGTGCTCCTTCTCTCTCTTGGGCTTCCGTGTCACGCCCTGACCGTAGAGATCTTTTTATTCTCTATGTTTGGTTGGTCGGGGTGTGACTCGGGTGGGAAACTCTATGTTCTTTGTTTCTATGTTTTGGCCGGGTATGGTTCTCAATCAGGGACAGCTGTCTATCGTTGTCTGTGATTGGGAACCATACTTAGGCAGCCTTTTTTCCTTTTGGGTAGTTGTCTTTGTTAGTGGCATTATAGTCTAAGTAAGCTTCACGGTTGTTTCCTTGTTCTTTGTCTTGTTGGTGACATTTATCAATAAACAAAATGTACGCTCACCATGCTGCACCTTGGTCTGGTCAATTCCACGACGACAGCGATCGTGACATTCCGTCTCTCTCCATCATTTCAGGTGCTGTGGTCTGAATCAAAGTAACTTAGTGTTAAAACTCATCATTGAACTAATAACATTTAACTGAGCGGCACAGTCAGCTCGTGCTCGCTCACACCATTTGGGCACAGAGCTCTTTATTTATCTGTGAATCTCTGGAGACAGATGTGTCAATTTTGACAATAATGTTAAGGAATAAGAAAGTTACCTAACATTATGGGATAATGAAGTAAACAAACATGATCTAGACCCGTCGACAGCTAAATAGGTTGTATAGTTACTCATGTATAGTTAGGCATAACTTGCATGTGGTAAGTCATAGCTACTGCTGTTACTTAGCTAATGTTTTGCTTCGTGGATTACTACGGTATTTAGCTACACTAGGCTAAACATCCAGCTGTCGTGTTAGCGAGTTACGACGGAGTCGATCATACAAATGAATTATTCTGAGAAATTACGAAGAACATTTTCAAGTAAGTAAAACACTTGTGCTACTGTTGTGTACTGTTAATGGACACCAAATATCTGATGTGGAACTCCACCTGTCCTACCTTTGATCTGTATTTGTTGCCCCCGTCCTTAAATGGCGCATGCTTCATGCATTCAGTTATTTTGGTCTCTGTGGCATCTGCTGCAGGCCTCTGAATGAGATTGAAACACATAATTCAGTTTAATTTGTAGTAAAGTAGCACAATATGGTATTATATCCTTCCTGTTTGGCCCTGTCGGATGGGGCCACAGTGTCTCCTGACCCCTCCTGTCTCAGCGTCCAGTATTTATGCTGCAGTAGTTTGTGTCGGGGGCTAGGGTCAGTTTGTTATATCTGGAGTACTTCTCCTGTCTTATCCGGTGTCCTGTGTGAATTGAAGTATGCTCTCTCTAATTCTCTCCTTGTTTCTCTCTCTCTCGGGGAACCTGAGCCCTAGGACTGTGCCTCAGGACTACCTGGCATGATGACTCCTTGCTGGCCCCAGTCCACCTGGCTGTGCTGCTGCTCCAGTTTCAACTGTTCTGCCTGCGGCTATGGAACCCTGACCTGTTCACCGGACGTGCTATCTATCCCAGACCTGCTGTTTTCAACTCTCTAGAGACAGCAGGAGCGGTAGAGATACTCTTAATGATCGGCTATGAAAAGCCAACTGACATTTACTCCTGAGGTGCTGACCTGTTGCACCCTCGACAACTACTGTGATTATTATTATTTGGTCATGCTGGTCATTTATGTACATTTGAACATCTTGGCCATTTTCTGTTATAATCTTCACCCGGCACAGCCAGAAGAGGACTGGACACCCCTCATAGCCTGGTTCCTCTCTAGGTTTTGGCCTTTCTAGGGAGTTTTTCCTAGCCACAGTGCTTCTACACCTGCATTGCTTGCTGTTTGGGGTTTTAGGCTGGGTTTCTGTACAGCACTTTGAGATATCAGCTGATGTAGAGGGGCTATATAAATACATTTGATTTGATTATGCTGTAGATCTATGACAAGGAGGCCAATAGATTCTGGGTAAGTAGATGTTGGTTGTCTTCTGAGCTATAAATAATAATGGTTCTACTAGGGTATCTGGTATGAATGTGCACCTACTTGTCATGACTTAAAAGAGGTAGGTCTTCGAATGCCAACTTTTTTCTCCCTTTCATACTGAACTGGGACCACAGTCTGTTGGTCCCAATGCGCCCTATCATCCTCCTCATAGTCTTCTCCAATGTATTGGACCCATACATACTGAGATAGGCTGTCTAGTTGAGTAATTGACCATTTGATTACTGATATGTCTGACAGTACTTGCAGTGAGAACATACCAACTGTTTGTGAAAATTATCCTCTGTTGAGATCCACTAACACAGTAGCTTCAGGTCAGCCACAGAGTCTAGCGGTGATGGCAGAATGTCGAAGTCGATGGCCTTGTAGGATTAAGGAGCCTCAGTTGCTCTCGCTGGTTCTACATTATGTCTAGCTTCATCAGTACCTTTGTTTGAAAGGCTTAGCAAGACAACATCGTTGATTAGAACGGAGATATAATTGGGTCCTAGACAAGCTGTTTTAGCAGAAAGGATTAAAGGGGAGTTTCTATTTGAACGGCTTAACAAGACAACATCGTTGATTAGAACAGAGATATAATTGGGTCCTAGACAAGCTGTTTTAGCAGAAAGGATTAAAGGGGAGTTTCTATTTGAAAGGCTTAACAAGACAACATCGTTGATTAGAACGGAGATATAATTGGGTCCTAGACAAGCTGTTTTAGCAGAAAGGATTAAAGGGGAGTTGCTATTTGAAAGGCTTAGCATGATAACATCGTTGATTAGAATGGAGATATAATTGGGTCCTAGACAAGCTGTTTTAGCAGAAAGGATTAAAGGGGAGTTGCTATTTGAAAGGCTTAGCATGACAACATCATTGATTAGAACGGAGATATAATTGGGTCCTAGACAAGTTGTTTTAGCAGAAAGGATTAAAGGGGAGTTTCTATTTGAAAGGCTTAGCAAGACAACATCGTTGATTAGAACAGAGATATAATTGGGTACTAGACAAGCTGTTTTAGCAGAAAGGATTAAAGGGGAGTTACTATTTGAAAGGCTTAGCATGACAACATCATTGATTAGAACGGAGATATAATTGGGTCCTAGACAAGTTGTTTTAGCAGAAAGGATTAAAGGGGAGTTGCTATTTTGACCAAAGCACTGTTAAATGACAGATGAACATGTACAGTACTAACAAGACATTGTAATTATCTCTTGAGACTGCGCAGGACTTGTGGATGCAGATTCCTTTTGTTGGAGACCTATGAGGATGGATAGGAGGTTTAGCATAAAGCAATTCATTCATTCTTAACAGTGCATTGTGACATTTCAGAAAAACACAATGGTTTTGGTTGAGGGGAAAAAAAGAGAGGGATGTGTTGATGCTGTTGGGCACTACTAAGGGAGGTTGACTATGTGCTGTAACAGATATGCACAATTCATACTGGATGCTGCAGGTAGCGCTACTCCGCCAATTGTTGTTTTGGCTGGTAGACCTGTAGGAAGTTGTAGAAGATTAGATAAAACTCAGGTATGTGAATTCAATATGCTATTACAGTCAACACCAAAGATACATGGACAGTGACAGACATTTTAGATCTGTACTTGTCCACCTCAGATTTTAAATGAAATGTGATGATATTTTAAATATACTATATGGTCAAAAGTATGTGGACACCTGAACATCACACCTCTATGAGCTTGATGGTCATCCCATTCCAAAACCATGGGCCAAAACCATGGGCATCAATATGGAGTTGGCCCCCCTTTGCGGCTGTAACAGCTGCCACTCTTCTGGGAAGGCTTTCCACAAGATTTTGGAGTGTTTCTGTGGGGCACAGTCATGCTGGAACAGGAAAGGGCCTTCCCCAAACTGTTTCCACAAAGTTGGAAGCACCCAATTGTCTAAAATGTCTTTGTATCCTGTAGCATTAAGATGACCCGTCACTGGAACTAAAGGCGTACCTGGATTTTATGCACCTGTTAGCAATGGGTGTGGCTGAAACACCTGAACTCAGTAATTAGTAGGGGTGTCCACATACTTTTTAACTGTCCAAAATGTTGGTTCCTCTCAATACTCACTGCATGACACAGTTGGTGGTGTGCTGGACACTTTGGAGGCCTTTCCTTTTTGCGGGATATCTTTGGGTAATTACAAATCACGCCGATACGCGCGACCACTTGAGTTCAGACAAGATACTCTTTTCTGTCACTTATTATTTAAAAAAATAATAATAATTTAAACGTCTCCTCTTTTGGTCTTCTATGGGTGTAGCAGGCATCATTATTAACATGTTACTGCAGTGGGCTAAATCAGGGTCACACAGTGTTTCTTGGTAGTCTTAAACAAATATAGTTTGAAACAAAAGTATACACCTCACACACATGGTTATGCACTTAAAAAAAGAAAACACCTGTACCATGTCAGATATAGAGTTGAAATGTATTACATTTTGAGATAATATCTCGATATTACACTTTATATACATCACAGAAGACTGAAATAACTAAACTGTTTTTAAAACAAAGAGCAGATTTTCGGTGTATGAATAACATTCCACCCATGAGGCCACTAGGTCATTAGGCTGCAGGATAGGGTTTCCTCCCTACACACCCCTGTACTGTAAATCCATACCAACAGTGTATGGATCATCATAGTCAGCAGGGGGTTTTACTGTACCGTAACAGATACAGTACATGGGTTTAATAATAACAGAGGCCAAAACATATTCACAGGCCACAATCTCTTAGGAGAGACCATCTGTGTTCTCAGGGTGCGTTGAGATTCATAAATGTATCAAAACAAATGTAAAACATGTGCTACCCAAGTCACAAATTCAACAATGTTGCATCAATTCACTTCATTTTATCAGCTTTCAAAACATCACTATCAGAAGTGGATAACCTGGACAGGTACATAGTCAGCGATATATTGTCATGGCACATTACAGGCCAAATTAAAGCAATCAATTGAGGCTAGCGGCAAGCAGCAAGAGAGAAAAACATGACCATAGGCCACTTCCTACATTCCAGTCCAGACCACTTCAGTCTGCTACCTGTGTGTGGGCCACGTCAGCACAAAACCCCACTGGAGCCATTACTATTAACATGGCTCTATCAATCTATCAGTCAATAACTCAACATAAGAGGCATAATGTGTATGATAACAGCAATGCATTCACAAAATCTGCCCCACAAATAACCCAGATCTGTACAGGGTGGGAACCCGGAACCCAACCCATCAAACCCTCTTACAAGGTGAATAATGTCCATCTCTCTGCCAACAACAGTCAATTGGCAGACAAATGGCAACAGGGCTCAACTATAGACATTCTGCACATCTGCAAAGCATTTCCAAGTTCAACAGGCGCCCTTTCACAAACCAAATACACACACACACACACGACATTATGGGAAAAACAACGTAATAGGATCTGTTTTCCCTGCATCTTTGGGAAAAGCTGCACAACTGCGAAAATCTGCTTTTCAGTCAGTGGTTCGTTATAGAGCTGCCTGGAGAGCTACGAGTAGAGAATCAATCCAATTCCAACATTCCCAGCGTTATACATAAACATCACACTGCTGCCAGCAGGAAGCTCTCCTCTCCTCTGGTAGTCTCCCAACAGCCCTCTCCCGCATCCCGCCCACCAACTGTTGCTCCATCTCTGACTCTGAGGCAGATTAAGGGAAGATCTTGTTGTTCTGGAATGTAGGGCTGAGGTGTGTGTGTGTGTGTGTGTGTGTGTGTGTGTGTGTGTGTGTGTGTGTGTGTGTGTGTGTGTGTGTGTGTGTGTGTGTGTGTGTGTGTGTGTGTGTGTGTGTGTGTGTGTGTGTGTGTGTGTGTGTGTGGAATGTGGGGTTGCTGCTCACCGTGTTAGGAGTGTGTATTGGAGGCGAAGTCAGGTGCAGGAGAGCAGAGTGTAGTGAACAGGCGCACTTTTTATTCTGGTCCAAAATGACAGCACAAAGTAACATAAAATGTGCCCAAACACAAAAAGCAACAATATCCACAATTCCAAAATACAAGTAACACAAACAATCTTACACAAATATATAATGGGGAACAGAGCAATAAATACATTTGGATTGATTGGGGAATGAAAACCAGGTGTGCAGGGAACAAGACAAAACAAATGGATACATGAAAAATGGAGCGGCGATGGCTAGAAAGCCGGTGACGTCGACCGCCGAACGTCGCCCGAACAAGGAAGGGAGACAACTTGACAGTACCCCCCCCCAGAGGCAGGAGACGACAGGACTTAGAGAAACGATCCACAACAACCAAGATCATGGTGTTCCCCTGTGAGGGAGGAAGATCCGTTAGAAAATCAACCGACAGGTGTGACCAAGGCCGTTGTGGAACAGGTAAGGGATGTAGCTTACCTCTGGGCAGGTGTCTAGGAGCCTTACACTGGGCGCACACCGAGCAGAAGGAAACTTAAATCCTCACGTCCCGAGCCAAGGTGGGCCACCAGTACTTCCCAGACAGACAGCGCACCCTCCGACCGATCCGCGGATGACCAGAGGAGGGTGATGTGTGGGCCCAATAGATCAACTGGTCAAGGACAGCAGACGGAACGTACTGAAGTCCGATGGGACACTGGAGTGGAGTGGGCTCAGTACGCAACGCCCCCTCAATGTCCGCGTGCAGCTCCCACACGACCGGCGCTACCAAGCAGGAGGCCGGGAGAATGGGAGTCTGATCCATGGGCCGCTCCTCTGTGTCATACAGCCGGGACAGTGCGTCTGCCTTCGTATTCTGGGAACCTGGTCTGTAGGACAGGGTAAACACAAAACGGATAAAGAACATGGCCTACCTTGCCTGACGAGGATTCAGTCTCCTCGCTGCCCGGATGTACTCCAGGTTGCGGTGGTCAGTCCAGATCAAATCAAAGCAAATCAAATCAAATCAAATTTATTTATATAGCCCTTCGTACATCAGCTGATATCTCAAAGTGCTGTACAGAAACCCAGCCTAAAACCCCAAACAGCAAACAATGCAGGTGTAAAAGCACAGTGGCTAGGAAAAACTCCCTAGAAAGGCCAAAACCTAGGAAGAAACCTAGAGAGGAACCGGGCTATGTGGGGTGGCCAGTCCTCTTCTGGCTGTGCCGGGTAGAGATTATAATAGAACATGACCAAGATGTTCAAATGTTCATAAATGACCAGCATGGTCGAATAATAATAAGGCAGAACAGTTGAAACTGGAGCAGCAGCACAGTCAGGTGGACTGGGGACAGCAAGGAGTCATCATGTCAGGTAGTCCTGGGACATGGTCCTAGGGCCCAGGCCAGTTGAAACTGGAGCAGCAGCATGGCCAGGTGGACTGGGGACAGCAAGGAGTCATCATGTCAGGTAGTCCTGGGGCATGGTCCTAGGGCTCAGGTCCTCCGAGAGAGAGAAAGAAAGAGAGAAGGAGAGAATTAGAGAACGCACACTTAGATTCACACAGGACACCGAATAGGACAGGAGAAGTACTCCAGATATAACAAACTGACCCTAGCCCCCCGACACATAAACTACTGCAGCATAAATACTGGAGGCTGAGACAGATAAGGAAAGGGTGTTTAGCCCCCTCAAGCCAATGTCTCCATGCTTTCAATGGCTTAACCATAGCCCAGCCGGGCTGAGCTTCTTCGAGAAGAAAGCACAGGGCCGGAGCTTCGGTGGCGTGCCCGAGCGCTGAGAGAGCATGGCTCCTATCCCAGTCTCTGATGCGCGGATTCGGGGGATTCGGATGGGCCAGCACAGGAGACAAGGTAAACAGAGCTCTCAGCTGCCCAAAAGTCAGCCTCAGCCGACCACTGCAGACGTACAGGACCCCCCTTCAACAGTGAGGTAATGGGAGCAGCCACCTGGCCAAAACCCCGGATAAATCTCCGGTAGTAATTGGCATACCCTAAAAATCGCTGCATCTCCTTTACCGCGGTGGTAAAGTCGTGACACCCCGACCAGTATTTATTAGGATTGGCATGGTGTTCCAGAGCTGCTGATACAGGATCAGTTTGGCCTTTTAAATCATACTGAATAAGAATTACACTGAGTGTAGAGAACATTAGGAACACCTGCTCTGTCCATGACATAAACTGACCAGGTGAATCTAAGTATAGGCAGTTAACCCACTGTTCCTAGGCCGTCATTGAAAATAAGAATTTGTTCTTAACTGACTTGCCTAGTTAAATAAAGGTTAAAAAAATAGCTATGATCCCTTAATTATGTCACTTGTTAAATCCTCTTCAATCAGTGAAGATGAAGGGGAGGAGACAATTAAGACGGATTGTGTATATGTGCCATTCAGAGGGTGAATGGGCAAGACAAAAGATTTACGTGCCTTTGAACAGGGTATGGGTGTAGGTGTATCGGATTGAGTGTGTCAAGAACTGCAACGTTGCTGGGGTTTTCATGCACAACACTTTCCCACAACACTTTCCCGTGTGTATCGAGAATGGTCCACCATCCAAATAGCCAATTTGACAACTGTGGGAAGCACTGGAGTCAACGTCGGCCAACATCCCTGTGGAATGCTTTTGACACCTTGTAAGGTACATGCCCCGACAAATTGAGTCTGTTCTGAGGGCAACTCAATATTTTTTGTACACTAAGTGTATATAGACAGTGAGGACATGATCTTAGATCAGCACTCTTCAAAGATTTCTGAATATGGGCCCAGCCGGTTAGAGAGGAGCCTCTGGGAGAGGAGCACAGAAAAGCAGTGGAGTTAGGAGGACCTCTGCTGGGATATACTACTGTAATCTATCACCACTACATAATGTAGTGGGCGGCAAACTGGATAGTGATACCATTTGCTTACATTAAGGCTCTGTTCAATACTAGCATACCACTTACAATGAAGCAATGTACTGGGCATGCATTCTAGTGTGAATATTGGAACACATCCTAAGGCTCTTTCCAAAGTATTGTTGTTTACAGTGTCTTTCAGAACACCTCGACTAGGCTGTTCCAATACACACATTGACATTGCACCACTAGAGAGAAAAACAACACAGAATGCAAATGAAGGTTAATTAATAATGGACATTGAATATTCAAGGGGATACTGCTAAGAATTTGTAGTGGAGAGTAGGGCCAAATGTAACATGGGTCAGTTGTGTTACAGTTGTCCCCAGTCTCCTCTATCCTGTGTGGAGAGCAACAACACAGTCAATCCATCACAACAGTATGAAACGATGGGGAGGAGTGGAAGCTACAGTAGTATCCACTGACCCTGCACCCACCGATCCCAAGCAATGCAATGTCCCAGATAACCATTGCACACACATCGTGCACAGTGATAATAAGAGAGCATGGACCGTGACTGGTGAGCTCACACACACGGTGTGCAAGCAAATGTCACTGTGGACCGGTTTTGTTCACCTTGGTAGTCATGCCGCCTCGAGGATGTATACCTCCACACCCCATCCACATGATCCACGATGTACATTACACAACCGAAGCACTGCATGGCTTCTGGGCTTGCCAGCCACACGGAGTGTACCCCTTTCTATTCACACGAGGACCAGGTGATAATTCAGTATTTCCAAAATCAATTCAACATCACAAAACTGATTTGGCATAGAAAAATGCCTTCCATTTCTATTACCAGTCCTGTGATGAGAACATAGCTAATTCCACTCCTCTCATGTCCTGTAATTTAGGCTATAGGCCGAGGCTGCGTAACCGTAGGTAACCGCCCCTTCCTGCCCCCCTGGATTTCTTTACCCCGTAGCCGCAGACCTGAACCATGTTCTGCAAATTCACATTTTTAAAGGGGGTCACACTCCCTTTACATTTCTCACTGTCAATCTTGAATGATAATTCTCCATGTTTTACGGGTCCATGCAGCATCTGCATACCAACCACTGATCTCAAATCAGTTTCATGGGATATGCACTTGAACATAGCAGAGGGAAGTGTTGAGGGGGGATCTTCACTAAAATAGTGCACTGGGTCTTTACTAGTCCTGTATTAGCGCAGAGCAGAGACTGTGCATAAAGTTGAGAATATGGCACATGCACAGAAGCTTTGGGACCTGTCAGGAAGAATGGTCCAAAAAAGTTGGATCCGCAGCCACTCTGTTCATAACAATGGTGGTGTGCAGAGCCGTGGTGTGGTGGTAACATTCCCTGGCACGTCACATATATGCTGAACAAAAGTATAAATGCAACATGGATTTTCTCAAATATCCTGTGTTGTGTGCTTATTCTTTTACCAGGTACTGCAGGAATGTCTACCAATGTCATGCCTATCTTGTCACGATTCCCGCTTCCTGAGTCTGTGTTTGCCTGTGTTTCTGTCCTGGAGTGTGTTTCCGGTGTCCTGGAACGCACCCTGTCTGGTTGCCGGGCGAATTAGCTTGTTGGGAGATCGATGTTCACCCGCACCTGTATCCCATCAGTAATCTGCACACCTGTCCTGATCATCACCTCTCCCCTTCAAAAGCTCTGACCTCACATCCATTCCCTGCCGGATCGTTAGCCATGAACAGTATGTTGTGCCATAGTATCAGCTTCAAGTTGGATAGAATTTGTTTTGTTGTTTTTTACGTATTGCTTGCCTTAAACTTACCTCCGTTTGTTCTGTCTTCAGTTACTCACCCGGATCATTTACCCCATTCCCGCCTGGTCATCGGAGGATTCCGCTACCCCATTGGATCCACCTATTTACTCCCATCAACTCACCACCGCTGCCCGTTACGCCACCTGGATATATCTACCCATTCACATTCACTTGTAAATAAATACTCACCTTCTTCCTACTCTCCTTGTCCTGGTCTGCTTCTGGGTTCGATTTTAAAAGAACGTGACATATCTTTTGTGGGAAATAACACCATCATTGAAAACATTTAGAAAGTATTTTTAAGTATTAAATAGCACTCAATTTAGATTAGGGACTAGTGAATGGTTTATAAATGTGGGAGTAATGATTAATAAATGGTATACACACACAATGTATAATGCATTACCAATAGTTTATTACGAACCCTTAAAAGAAAGTGCTAGCAGAAAATGTGTGTGTGAGAGAGAGAGAGAGAGAGAGAGACTGTATCCATGTGCAGTAAAATATATTATTTCATTATCTTGGTGTCCTTGTGCGAGGCTCCAATCCCCCAACCCTCGTCCTCCATTCTCCCCTGGATGTCACTTAGTCAATAACTAATGTTATTGTGTGTGGAACGAAATTCCTATGTATCTCACCCTGTTTGTCCTTCCTTGCCCAGTCCAGCACCACGCTCCAAAATAACAGATGTGATGCTCATGTACACAATGCTCTGCCAACTGGAGGGTCTCCAGACTGGTGAGAGGGTGACCTCAAAACACACACACACACACACACACACACACACACACACACACACACACAGCATTACAACATCTCCACAATCTAACATGATATAAATCATTAACACTTTTGTATCCTCAACTGCACAAACAAACAAAGCTGGATTGTAATGGCTACTGTGAGAGCTGGAGCATGTAGGCACAGACTCTGTTTTGCTGCTTCAAACTGAGCACAATAACTAGAAGTGTAATGTGCAGCATGATCAGCTGTATCACTGTATGAAGATAGATAAAAGTAGCAGATGTTTCCTTAACAACATATTGAGATTGAAAAACATCCTCTTGGGAAACATAACTGTAAGATGATGGTTCCTTTTCTAACTGTGAGGTCAGTGCTAATCATCTGGGCAATAAAACAACATTCATTTGACCTAAATATTATTATCTCTTTCAATGACCTTAGGCTGCTTTTACACAGGCAGGCCAATTCTGATCTTTTTCAACTAGTGTTTTGACCAATCAGATCAGGTCTTTTTCTAATAATTGGGCAAAAGATCAGAATTAGGCTGCCTGTGAAAATGCTGCCTTAGTGACCTGACCTCTGACCCTAGGGCCATGAGTCATTGACCACCATCATGTACAGTATAACCAACCTGTCCCCAACCTGTCTGTACAACTACATACTAGGACACGGATTCTCAAAGTGGAGTTACTACAGGGGTCCACGGCTAGATCTCAAAGTATTTTACATTTTGTATATTCTTTTACATTTCATTTTTTAAATTAGTATTATTAACAACAACAGATTAAACCAATTTTGTCAAAGGGATCCGTAAAATAAGTGTAGAGGGTGTAATGCAATACAATTTAAGATGATTCATCTACAATTTCTGTTCTTAACCCTGGGCAACATGGGCCTGGGAGGCTCACAGGGATATTGATATCCTCAGTACTCCACCAATTTTTTAATCAATACTTCTTGTATCCCCCCCAAAAAACATAAATGCACTGTAATTTAAGTTTTAAAACAAAGCCTCATGGCAAAATGTGTAGAATTGCAGGATATTAGCTTTAAAAGTTACAACAACAAAAAATATATTTTATGGTATGGTACAGGTTACAACTTGAGTTGTGTTCTGATTATGAAGGGGTCCCTGATTAAGTTGCTATCACAAAAGGGGTCCCCGGCCCCAAACAGTGTGAGAATGCACTAGTAGGCCTACCCAGCCCACCAAGCCAATGGAACCCGTGTTGCTGTTCTGTCTCTAGCAACTCTACTAGTAAAGATATCAAAGCAAGGAGCAGCAACTGACAAAGTAAACAGAGAGAAAGTGAGTGAGCGAGAGAGAAAGAAAGAACAATCAGGGAAGATAGCAAGAATCGACAGAGAGTCTGTCAAAAGCGATGTCAGGTCACTGCTCCCTGCAACGGTTCTCTGGCGAGCTCAATTTCTCTCTTTCCCGGCAGTCAGATAGCAATTTATATGTCAAGTTAACCTCCATAGTCATTGCTGCTCAGTGCTCAGACGTCTTCACTGGGACCCAGGAGTCCTCTGACAATCCTACGACGTAATAACACAATTACAGGGCGGTGAGGAGGCAGGCAGGCGGAGGAGAGGCAGGGGAACTGGAAGTAGCTCATAGACACACAACATTAACCTACTCTCAGGATGATGACTGGGTACAGCTAACTAGCCAACGCTGCTGCCCAGATCACAAAACACTGCAGCTCATATTAGTCCCTGCTGCACTATAGAGGCAACCCCAGAGACATAGATTAAAGATTACCTCTCAGAGAAATTAAGTTAGAGAGGGGTTACAGAGGAGTATATCATCCCTCACATGCAGTATTTGTAGAGATTCATGTTTTTTCATGTTTCATACATTATACAGAATGTGTATGACTACGACCAGAATGTGTATGACTACGACCAGAATGTGTATGACTACGACCAGAATGTGTATGACTATGACCAGAATGTGTATGACTACAACCAGAATGTGTAGATCATGTGTAACGTTCGTCGTTGGGAGAAAGACAGGAGGACCAAGGTGCAGCGTGGTAAGTGTTCATCTTGTTTTAATAAGAAATACTGAACACTGACCAAAACAATAAATAACAAACAAACAGTCCCGTAAGGTGAAAGACAAAAAACACTAAACAGGAAATAAGCACCCACAACTCAAAAGTGAAACCTGGCTACCTAAGTATGGTTCTCAATCAGGGACACCAATTGACAGCTGCCTCTGATTGAGAACCATACCAGACCAAACACAGAAATCCCAAATCATAGAAAAACTAACATAGACAACCCACCCAACTCACGCCCCGACCATACCAAAACAAAAACATAACAAAAGAACTAAGGTCAGAACGTGACATTTACATTACATTTACATTTAAGTTAGTTAGCAGACGCTCTTATCCAGAGCGACTTACAAATTGGTGCATTCACGACAGTACCCCCCCCAAAGGTGCGGACTCCGGCCGCAAAACCTGAACCTATAGGGGATGGTTTGGGTGGGTGTCTGTCCTCGGTGGTGGCTCAGGCGCGGGACGTGGACCCCACTCCACCACAGTCTTTGTCCACCTTTTAACCCGCCTCCGTGGCCTCTTTAACGCGGCAACCCTCGCTGACGACCTCAGACTGGGGACCCTAGCAAGGGGTCCCGAATGGATGGGCGATTCCGGCAGCGCCGGAGTGAAGGGCAATTCCAGCAGCACCGGAGTAACGGATGGCTCTGGCAGCTCCTGACTGACCGGCGGCTCTGGCAGCCCCTGACTGACCGGCGGCTCTGGCAGCTCCTGACTGACCGGCGGCTCTGGCAGCTCCTGACTGACCGGCGGCTCTGGCAGCTCCTGACAGACGGGCGACTCTGGCAGCTCCTGACAGACGGGCGACTCTGGCAGCTCCTGACAGACGGGCGACTCTGGCAGCTCAGGACAGACGGGCGACTCTGGCAGCTCAGGACAGACTGGCGACTCTGGCAGCTCAGGACAGACTGGCGACTCTGGCAGCTCAGGACAGACTGGCGACTCTGGCAGCTCAGGACAGACTGGCGACTCTGGCAGCTCAGGACAGACTGGCGACTCTGGTAGCTCAGGACAGACGGGCGACTCTGGCAGCTCAGGACAGACCGGCGATTCTGGCAGCTCAGGACAGACCGGCAACTCTGGCAGCTCAGGACAGACGGGCCATAGAGGAAGACTAACAGCCTGTTCATGTTCAGATGGGATGGGCTTGTTTCCTCTGGTAAATAAATAAAAAACAGTGAAGGGGTTTGATCCACTGCAGAAGCATAGAGCAAACATACACTACTGCATAATCAAGAAAAAAACAATACACTGTTCATACAGAGACATTTCCCAATGCTCTTTGTTCCTTGCATGTTAATTGAATCACCAATTAAGTATATTCATAGCAACCCAGCTATGCGGGTGAGATTTTGAACCCTGCACCGATATTACAAATCCGAAATGGCTTTCATACCAGTGCAAAGCAACCCATATTCCCCTAAATACACTTAATTAAAGTCTCACAGGACCTTGATGTCTTTTATTTCTATTCTTTCCTACCTGTACTTTTGAAAAGATCACACACAATGAAGCTGTCCTTCATAATGCAGGAAGACATGACAACCTACTAATTAGCAGCACAATATTCAGCCTCATTCGAAAATAAAGAAATAAAGAAAAATACTCTGCTGATCATCTACGAACGTTTGGCCATCTTGAAGAACAATCTGCCCTTAATGGCCATGTACTCTTATAATCTCCACCTGGAACAGCCAGCAGAAGACTGACTTCTCCAGAGATGTTCGATCGGGTTCATGTCCGGGCTATGGCTGGGCCACTCAAGGACATTCAGAGACTTGTCCCGATGCCATTCCTGCGTTGTCTTGGCTGTGTGCTTAGGGTCGATGTCCTATTGAAAGGTGAACCTTCACCCCAATCTGAGGTCCTGAGCGTTCTGGAGCAGGTTTTCATCAATGAGCTGTCTGTACTTTGCTCCATTCATCTTTGCCTCAATCCTGACTAGTCTCCCAGTCACTGCTGCTGAAAAACATCCCACCAGCATGTTGCTGCCACCACCATGCTTCCTCATAGGGATGGTGCCAGGCTTCCTCCAGGCATTAAGCTTGGCATTCAGACCAAAGAAGTCAATCTTGGTTTATCAGACCACAGAATCATGTTGCTCATGGGTCCTTTGGGTGTCTTTTGCTGTCATGTGCCTTTTACTGAGGAGTGGCTTCCTGTTTCAGATGTCTATGGACAATTCCTTCGACCTCATGGCTTGGTTTTTGCTCTCTTAATTTACCACAAGTGGACTCCAATCAAATTGTAGAAACATCTCAAAGATAATCAATGGAAACAGGATGCACCAGAGCTCAATTTCGAATCTCAGAGCAAAAGGGTCTGAATACCTATGTAAATAAGGTACTGCACTAAACTGCCGTACTGTAATGTGATGTTCAAACTTTGAAACCTATCCATCTATGATTCGTTCAGATTTGGATCTGGTCTACACTGACCAAATTTGCACTTGTTTGGGGGACAGAGCTCATTCAAATAATATCCAGCATGCGTTGCAAGTGTTTGTTTTTACATTACATTTTTTGTCATCCAGCGCTGCCAGAGCCTCCTCCTCTCCAGCGCTGCCAGAGTCTCCAGTCTGTCCAGCGCTGCCAGAGTCTCCCGTCTCCCGCTGCCAGAGTCTCCCGTCTGTCCTGAGCTGCCAGAGTCTCCCGTCTGTCCTGAGCTGCCAGAGTCTCCCGTCTGTCCTGAGCTGCCAGAGCCGCCAGTCTGTCCTGAGCTGCCAGAGCAGCCAGTTTGTCCTGTGCTGCCAGAGCCGCCAGTCTGTCCTGAGCTGCCAGAGCCGCCAGTCTGTCCTGTGCTGCCAGAGCCGCCAGTCTGTCCTGAGCTGCCAGAGCCGCCAGTCAGCCAGGGGCTGCCAGAGCCGTCAGTCAGACAAGAGCTGCCAGAGCCATCAGTCAGCCAGGAGCTGCCAGAGCCGTCAGTCAGCCAGGAGCTGCCAGAACCGTCAGTCAGCCAGGAGCTGCCAGAATCGCCCTTTACTCGGGTGCTGCCGGAATCTCCCGTCCGTCCGGTGCTGCCGGAATCTCCTGTCCATTCGGGACCCGTGGCTTGGGTCTCCAGTCCGAGGTCGGTGGCGAGGGGCACTGCGTTAAAGAGGCCACGGAGGCGGGTAGAGAGGCGGAGAAGGACTATGGTGGAGTGGGGTCCACGTCCCGCACCAGAGCCGCCACCGCGGACAGACGCCCAACCCAGACCCTCCCCTATAGGTTCAGGTTTTGCGGCCGGAGTCCGCACCTTTGGGGGTACTTTTGTTTTGTTTGTCTTTGTTTTAGTATGGTCAGGGCGTGAGTTGGGGTGAGCAGTCTATGTTGGTTTTTCTATGTTGGTTTTTGAGTTTGGCCTGGTATGGTTCTCAATCAGAGGCAGGTGTCGTTAGTTGTCTCTGATTGAGAATCATACTTAGGTAGCCTTTTTCCACCTGTGTTTCGTGGGTGTTTATTTTCTGTTTTGTGTGTATTCACTAGACAGGACTGTTTTGTTTGTTCGTTTTTCCTAGTTGTTATTTTGTTTAGTGTTCTGTTTTGATTATATTAAAAATCATGAACACTTACCACGCTGCACCTTGGTCCTCACCTTCTTCCACCGACGACAGCCGCTACACCTGCCCCATGTCTTACCAGAGGCTGCTGTTCTATCCTGCAAATAGAGTGTATAACTCACCAGCTGTTTGTTCTTAATGTTGTCGACTCGGTGAAACATAAGATATTACAGTGTTTAATATCCCGTTGGTAGGATATACGTGTTTTCAGTTCGTCCCATTTTTTTTCCAGAGACTGAACGTTAGCTAGCAGGACAGAAGGCAAAGGCAGATTAGCCACTCGTCGCCTGATCATCAACAAGGCACCCTGGTCTTATTTCGCAAAATCTCAGTTTCGGGTATCTGACCCTGATCGGGTGTTTGTAGTATCTCCGACTCATTGAAGAAAAACTCTTTATCTAATCTGAGGTGAGTAATCGCAGTTCTGATGTCCAGCTCTTTTCGGTCATTAGAGACGGTAGCAGCAATATTATGTACAAAACAAGTTACGAACAACGCGAAAAAACAAACAAAATAAAATGATTTGTTAAGAGCCGATAAGATTGCAGCCATCCCCTCCGGCGCCATCTTTAAACTGGCTTTCCCATTGAAGACATCATCCAAAGAATCACAGCCCTTCCCCATGACAGGGCACTAGATCTCCAACAGCACCTTGGATTTCAGCACTCGGATAGCCGTGGCTCTTCAACACTGACAACAGTGGCTCTGTGGTCCACAGAGTATTCACAGTCTTCCAGACACTGGGAGGCCAACAGCTCATTATCTTTCCTGTAGCGTGTGGCTACATTCCCTCAGAACCTGGGATACAGATGCTCCTGGAGAAACTTACCAGGGTTGGTGGATTCCCTGACAGGGACCTCTGTGGCTGAGCTTGCAGTAACTCAAAGCTTCCTTAAGTCCTGCCACAAGTGTGAGGCACTCTGCTCCTTTGTGATCTGTTCCAAAGCAGTCGAATGGGTTGGGTTAAGTTTGACAATTTCATTGTAGAAGGACAGGCACTTCTGGCAGTTGTAATTGACATGCTCTCCATGTGACTGGGAAAGAGTAGAGAATCTATATAAGTTATTATATGAAGTTAGATAGCATTGAACAGAAGAGACACACATCAGTTTAAATATATTAAAATGGTAGAGCCACAAATATTCCTTTCAGTCCAATTTTACCTGGGGTGCTACTGGCTGTGAAATTATTTGTCTTTCCAATATTATTTGACTTTCCAATGTCAGCGATGCACGCGCATCCAGCCGTCTCTACTGAACTGTTGTTGGAAAGGTACCTGAGAAGTGTGGTAAGAGCTGCTTGATTGGCTGGCCTGAACATCTGCCTTCAAAAATATCAATCCTTTTCCCATCCTGGTGAATAAGAACTCGGCTCACATTCCCACTGTGGAGGTACTGATAGGCGTCTGTATTCTTGTAATTTTTAATAGTGGAACCATCCACTCCCAAGGTGAGCACGACTTAATTCAAATGTACCCATACGTAATTTCAGGCAATTTTATCAATTAATCATGGAAGGAGGGTCTATGGTTATCATCCGACCTCCGTATAGCCATGTGTGTGTGTTCCCAAATGTGAGCCATGTTTTTGTTTATTTGTTAAGACCTGTTAATGATGTGCGGTTTTATATTATTAGCTGACGTTGACGGAAGTTGTGAAACGGAAACAAAATCGAATCAGCATGGAACTGGGTCAAGTGGGCGGGGCTACATAAGGCGAATAATGGCACAGATATAAGGATGAGTCCTCTATCTAGCTCTATGCTCCCAAATGATAGGATTATGGTTTAACTTGCGAATTAGTTTTCTTTTAGGTTGTTTCTTTTATTTTCGTTCAATTTGGGGTTTTGGACAGATTATTCGATGGAGAACGGTGGCTTGTCATGAAACTCTAGACTCAGTATGACAGGTATTTTAAACCTTTCTGCTTGCATTGCTAAAGAAACGTTATAACAACAGTAGCCTAGCTAGCTGCTAACGTTAGCCGTTTGGCAAAGATCTATCACCCGAAATCTAACAGTACAGTAGTTAGCTAACTGCCATCTCTATCATGTTCCAGGTGGTTCATTCATCCCCCCTCCTCTCCCATGCAGAACCTATTCCCCAGGTCGTTGCTGTAAATATGTGTTTTCAGTCGACTTACTTGGTGAAGTAAGGGTCCTTTTTAAAATCATGTAATCAGTGCCAACACGGTCAACAACCTCTTAATGATATTTATATTTGTCAAAAAGCTGTCAATTGTAATGTTGATCTGACAGCTTGCCACAGTTAACGACACAGTTAATGTTAGCTAGCTGTTTCGCTAGCTACTCATGTACGTTAGCTAGCTAACTGTCACTCCCTAAATGTAAACTAAAGAGAAAACAGTTGCTAGATAGACCAAATACAAAAGTGTGTATTGATATATATTGATGAACACACCGTCCTGAATCTGACTGTCATTTACCCAGCCAAAG
Source organism: Oncorhynchus keta (assembly GCF_023373465.1). Lineage (NCBI taxonomy): Eukaryota > Metazoa > Chordata > Actinopteri > Salmoniformes > Salmonidae > Oncorhynchus > Oncorhynchus keta. The sequence continues at coordinate 32,964,799 of NC_068431.1, read as the reverse complement.
TAACATTACTAGGCTGCATCACAATATGTGTTTATGCTGTCAACAACCTGTACGTTACTGTAGCTATGCCTAGCTAGCGAACATAGCTTGAAAAAGTCCGCTAGATTGTTAGCTAGCATCTGCACATTTTATAACCACACGGTATCTTGTCTTTCTTCCTTAACCTCTAACAATTTATTTGTCGAAGGAGTGATTCCAAAAGAACGTTGAAATCGAGGGTATCCCCAACTGTGATGCAGCCTAACTCCAGTGAGCTGGGTGTCCATCAGGCAGGACATGGTTTGTCTCTGACGCTACTGACCAGGACACCAGCAGGGACTACAGGGGGCTCTGCTGTCCCGGAGACTAGTGGAGCGGTCCGGGTACCTATCCTCTCCAGCGGGTCCTGGGAGTCATGTAGAGGAGGGGCGTCATCCCGTAGGTCCAGAGCCAGTTCCAGAACCAGTTCCCACAGCCACTCTCATTCACATGGTGGGGGACACCAGCACTCCCACAGTGAGCCCAGTGAAGTGGACCCGGCTGAAGCTGATCTGGAGTCAGGGGAGCCCAGCACCTCATTCTTGGAGCTGCGCTACCTCTTCCGCTGGGTTCAGAAGAGTCTTCCTTTCATCATCATCCTTTGTGCTAAACTGGTCATCCAACATGCCCTAGGTAAGTGTGGGGCAACAATAACATAGATATACAGTCAGGAACAACTTTTTATTTATCTCAAGTTAGTTTGAAAGAAATATCATTCATGACATTGTTGCAGGTCTAGCTGTTGGAGTTGGCTTATTTACAACTTTTCTTTATGTGAATAAGAACATTCAAACCCAAGTCTTTCTTCAGGTAAGTCACAAACAGTAACACTCTTTCTTCATTCATTTCTACATCAGTGTTTCAAACCTCTGAATATGATCCTTCATTTATCTCCTCAGGATCGTCGGTCAAAGATAGAGTGCGTATGGCTGCTCCTCTTCCTGGCGTCCTCCACACTCCTGCTGTACTACACTTTTCTCACTGAGACACTTTACTATTGGTGAGACACTTCCGTTTCCCCTTACTTCCCTTACCAGAGCAGACCTGGGCCCAACTTCCCGATAGCAATGGAATATTTTTTACAAGTGTTTTTAAGTGATGTGTCTTTCCTACAAAGGCCAAAGATGTAACGGGATTTCCGAGAACGTTCACTAAATACGTCGTTGAGGCCTGTGTCGATACTGATAGGACCGAAGGAAAGGCAGAGCTGCTCTTGGATCAGCTTTATCCATTCAAATCTTACCTTAAAATTCAAGTTTTTCCACAATACTGATGATGGAGCAGCTCCTAGAAAGATATCACCTTTTACTGCCGATATTGAGGCGGCTTATTCTAATGCTTACCCTACAATAATGCACTAAATCAAGATTTTCCACCACAATGCGCACATGTTGTTACACCTCATGAAATGAGTCAAAAATGTAACATTAGCCTCCAATTAGCTAAATAGAACTCAGTTGAATGAACATGAAATTGATTTAAACATTTTAAATGATATAGGCCTGTAGCATATACTGTAAGCTATTCAACTTTTAATCCAATCATCTGTTTTCATTTGAATCATCTTTATATCCTTCGACATTGGCAACTTTGTATTTGTAGTCAACTTTGTTGTGAAGTTATCAGTGGTCACAGAGAGACAGATACACATATTGATTCTATGTTTAGTGGAGGTCTTCTGTGTATACAGTGACATGGTAAGGAAAAAACGAATCTAACGAAGCACAGCTGTTCTATAACAAGATTTGTCAAGTGCAACTTTAGTAACAATTATTTTGTGAAACAGCTCAGAGATTTAACAATGCTGATACTGAAGTTCTAACGATGAACTTAGCCTTAAGATGCTTTTAGGAAACCGGGCCCAGAGCAGAAAACCGAATACAATAGAATAGGAAAACCTTATTGTGAACATTTGCGGTTGACATAGTGACATAATACACAAAATAAACCAACATTAAAATCATCAGGAGCATAATATGTAATCCACATCTTTCCCTCGTTCTCAGCCTCATCTTCCTAAACCCAGCTGTTGAGCCTCTAGGTTTCTGGGAGGTCCTATGGGTGGTGGGCATCACCAACTTCACACTCAAGTTCCTCATCATGGGGTTTAAGTGCCTTATCCTACTGCTGCCCTCTAACCTGGTGACCTACAGAGCCCAGGTAACGAAGAAATACAATACAGCTTTATTGATCCACTATACAATTGTACATTTTTCTGTCACAGATGGAAGGATGCTCTCTCCAGTTGTGTGACTACAAGTAGGCTATGCTCATTCGCTCTTGCCAGATACAGGTGACAGATTGCTCTAGTCTCTACTGTGAAGAACTGAAATAGAAATTGCAGCACAAATTGTTACATTACAGCTTAATTCAAAAATGGATTAAATGAAACATTTCCCTCATCAATCTATACACAATATCCCATAATGACAAAGCAAAAACTTTTTTTTTTTTTTAATACCTTATTTACGTAAATATTCAGACCCTTTAATATGAGGCTCGAAATTGAACTCTGGTGCATCCTGTTCCATTGATCATCCTTGATGTTTCTACAACTTGATTTGAGTCCACCTTTGGTAAATTCAATTGATTGGACATGATTTGGGAAGGCACACACCTGTCTATATAAGGTTCCACAGTTGAAAGTGCATGTCAGAGCAAAAACCAAGCCATGAGGTCGAAGGAATTATCCTTGGAGCGCCGAGACAGGATTGTGTCAAGGTACAGATCTGGGGAAGGGTACCAAAACAATTCTGGAGCATTGAAGGTCCCCAAGAACACAGTGGCCTCCATCATTCTTACATGGAAGAAGTTTGGAACCACCAAGACTCATCCTAGAGCTGGCCGTCCGGCCAAACTGAGCAGTCAGGGGAGAAGGGCCTTGGTCAGGGAGGTGACCAAGAACCCGATGGAACTCTGTCAGAGTGATCAGAGTTCCTCTGTGGAGATGGGGGAACCTTCCAGAAGAACAACCATCTCTGCAGCACTCCACCAAACAGGCCTTTATGGTAGAGTGGCCAGACTGAAGCCACTTCTCAGTAAAAGGCATAACAGCCCACTTGGATTTTGCCAAAAGGCACCTAAAGGACTCTGTCCATGAGAAACAAGATTCTCTAGTCTGATGAAACCAAGATTGAACTCTTTGGCCTGAATGCCAAGTGTCACGTCTGGAAGAAACCTGGCACCATCCCTACAGTGAAGCATGGTGGTGGCAGCATCATGCTGTAGGGATGTTTTTCAGAGGCAGAGACTGGGAGACGATGACTGGAGCAAAGTACAGAGAGCTAGAGAGATCCTTGATGAAAACCTGCTCCAGACCTCTGACTGGGGTGAAGTTTCACCTTCCAACAGGACAACAACCCTAAGCACACATCCAAGACAACGCAGGAGTGGCTTCGGGACAAGTCTCTGAATGTCCTTGAGTGGCCCAGCCATAGCCCGGACTTGAACCCGATTTGAACATCTCTGGAGAGACCTGAAAATAGCTGTGCGGCGACGCTCCCATTCATCCTGACTGAGCTGGAGAGGATCTGCAGAGAAGAATGGGAGAAACTCCCAAATACCGGTGTGCTAAGCTTGTAGCGTCATACCCAAGAAGACTCAAGACTGTAATCGCTGCCAAAGGTGCTTCAACGATGTACTGAGTAAAGAGTCTGAATACTTATGTAAATGTGATATTTCAGATTTTTGTCTAGAATTTTAAAAAATAACTTTTTCCTTTATGGGTTATTGTGTGTAAATAAGGGGGGATTCATCCATTTTTAGAATAAGGCTGTAACATAGCAAAATGTGGAAAAAGTCAAGGGGTCTGAATACTTTCTGAATTAAATGTAGGTTCTACCAGCATTTTGGGGGCCCAAAAGTTAAGGAGAGAAAGCATTCATCTATGCCTTTGTCTGTCCCCAGGGACGGTGGTACATGCTGACTGAAGAGGTGGGCCAGGTGTACCAGGCTGTGGCTCCCACCCCCCTATGGTTCCGCTACCTGGTCACCTACCAGAAAGTGGATGGAAATACTGGCCTCACCCTGGGAGTTCTGCTGGCTTTGGTCTACTTCATACTCAAGGTGACTGACCTTATGACTGCATCAAACTGCATTTATCAAAGATGTATGCTTTGAAGTGGCTCCTTAGTAGTGGAAATTCTGAAAACTGCTAAATTGTATTTTTTTTCACCTTTTGTTTAAATGTACTAAACTCTTACTTTTTAAATGTAGCTTTTAGGATTGTATGGACAGTGGGGGTCTTTCCAGAAAACTGTGAGGATATTTCTCAGTGGTGAGGTACAGTACTTTAAATACATCATGTTTACTGTTTCCTTAGTGGTGGTATGTGGGTTGACTGACAAGTGACTACTGTCTTGAACAGTCTTGCTCATGTGTATCATGTGGGTATAATTGCGACACTTGTAAGGAGTTTGGAGGACTTTGTGGGTTGTAAATATGCGTTGTTCCTCCTCAGCACACGGGGGCAGCAGCCACCAGGAGCCAGTGCAGTGAGGCTGGGGACATCTGTCCTATCTGTCAGGCAGAGTACAGAGACCCAAGGGCCCTCCTGTGTCAGGTGAGACACCACTCATCCATGAGATGGAAAACACTAATATTACTGACTTTTTTTCTTTACTCCTGTGTAGTTACACATTATAGTTTGATTTCAATATTCCAGCCACACAAGGGGATACTCATTGTGTTCCTTTTGATTCTGCACATGGTTGGATAAAGAATGCCTGTTTATTCTCTCTCAACAACAGCACATTTTTTGTGACGAGTGCATTGCTCTCTGGTTCAACCGGGAGAAGATGTGTCCACTCTGCTGCACGGCCATCACAGACAAGGTCCACAAGTGGAGGGACGGGGCCACGTCACCTTACCTCCAAATCTACTGAGAGAAGGAGACAATGGAGGAAAGAAGTGGAGACTCTTAGACACTGTTTGCGATGTGTGAATGACAGTTGTATTAACAGCAATACTCCACTCATCATTGGCTTGTGAAGCTGATGACCACACTGTTCCTCCATTCATTAAGGGCTGTGCCTACTACTGGCCAACGTCAGTAAGGGCGCATAATATTTGCAATAGGATTGGGATGCATTCAGCACCGTGGCATGTTACTGTTACTGCTGCAACTGTAACTCCTTCTCCGACTGTCACTTTTCTACACGACTGACTGACGGTAGTTCTCTCTCTGCATGCCCTCTAGTGCTGTTTTTAGTTCCTTTTCTTTTCAAATGTTTAGATTTTATCATGTGGAAATATTCCTGTTTTTTTGTTTTCACAGCCAGCCTAAAAAAACAGACCAGACAGCCTCTTTATTAGGCCAGTTGTCAGGGAATAGCCCGTTACCACATCTGTGTTTGCCATTGACCATAGGAGTTGGCAAGACAGCAAACTGACAGCGTGTTGCAAAGGGGATGCCATTCTGTGTCTGATACAGGCACTCAGACTAGTAGTGGTTAAAGAACAAAATGTACTCAACACATTGGGAAACAATAACAAACACCAAGGTTGCTATTTATGAAGTTCTTCATTTTGGGGATTTATTCTTTTCAAATGAAGTCAGATTTTTTACATTTGTTTTCCAGATGACAAATATGAGATTTGGTTCAATCCTTAAAATATTTTTCTAAAGCAATGACAGTTACATCCTTTTTGAAAACCAAAGACTGGGATAATCCATTTATTTTATCATATTTAACTATGTAGTGATTTTTTTCTTTTCTTGCATAAAGTTGTTCAATCAACAAATGAAATGAAATATATAAAATTCATTTTCTTTTCAATTATAGCCTAGATGCAAATTGGCTCTGGGCGTTTACATTTACTCTAATACACACAATGTTTAAGCTTGTTATGAACCAACTTTGTCTTATTTACAATCCATTCATCATCAAAATTAAGTGTGCAGAGGTCTGAGGGACACACAGAAAAGCATCAATCTAGCCTGTCCCTGTTCACATACTGTTCTCAGGAGGAATTCACAGTAACATGAAACATATGTACCATATTATCTAATGTTCCATTAGGCCTGCCATAGAAGTGAACTGAAAGCATATAAACACAACTTGGTAAGTGTTGGTCCCATGTTTCATGAGCTGAAATAAAAGATCCCAGAAATGTTCCAAACACACAAAAAGCTTGTTTCTCTCAAATTATGTGCACAAATTTGTTAACATCCTTGTTAGTGAGCATTTCCCCTTTACCAAAATAATCCATCCACCTGACAGGTGTCATATCAACATGCAGATGAAACAGAATGTTCATGACACGGATGCACCCTGTGCTGGGGACAATAAAATGTGCTGTTTTGTCACAATACAATGCCACAGATGTCTCAAGTTGAGGGCATGCTGACTGCAGGAATATCTACCAAAGCTGTTGCCAGAGAATTTAGTGTTCATTTCTCTTCCATAAGCGGCCTCCAATGTCATTTTTTAGAATTTGGCAGTACCTCCAACCGGCCTTACAACCAGACCACATGTAACCACGCCAGCCTAGGACCTCCACATCCGGTTTCTTCACATGTGGGATCATTTGAGACCAGCCACCCATACAGGTGATGAAACTGATGAGTATTTGTCTGTAATAAAGCCCCTTTCTGATTGGCTGGTTCTATGCCCTCCCAGGCTCACACATGGCTGCACCCCAGCCCAATCATAAACCCATAGATTAGGACCTAATTAATTGATTTCATTTGACTGATTTCCTTATATGAACAGTAACTCAGTAAAATTGATATTTTTGCATTTGGCATTTATTCAACAGTTGGGTGAGTTCACATCTATTCAGGTAGTGACAGTCATTTTAGTTTGGTTCTTAACCATGTTTCCTGTGCTTAGCTCTGAGGCACTGCAGCCAATAACTAGTCTTGGGTCAAGGCAACCTAGGGACAGGATTCAATCTGTACCACAGAAGATCCTTGTTGAAGCATGGTTGACATCTGAAGGTAATTTCCAATTCAGCTAACATCTGCAGTGCAATGTAAATGAAGAATTTCAGGCTATTTATTCAGGATTTTCTATGACAATTACAACTTTCACTGAAGAAAAATGTCAGACAACTAGATGGCCACAATCACCGCTTACCATAAGTCAGTGTTCCTTTTGGCCATTCCTGTGCAAATGCTGTTAGGAGTTGAGCAGTAACTTTGGGGTTGCGTATTCCATCCAGGTTGCACTATAAATCACTTTCAGTCTTCAACTGAGTTATGCTTTTTATTTTGTTCACATCCATCCACTTACATATCAACATCCAAACCCCCTGAAATGTCTCAGAATAAATATAGGGGTGAAATATTGACTCTGATGAACTGTTTGCAGCAGTCTTCTAATGAGAAGATGAATATGATTTATGTTCCCAAACACTCACTCATAAAAAGGTCCTCAAGCTCTGTAATCACTCAGATCAGTATCATTCAGACAATTTCAGTATCAACAGGTTAGAGCAGCACAGAAAACCACTTCATCAAAGACCCTATACCACTAAATAGAAACATATGGTCTAGTCATCTTCCTCAGTAACTAACATTCCATACACATCTGAAAATACATGCAATTTCTTCAAGGCACATCCCCAACCCCCCCATTCGTTTTTGCATCAGTGAGTATTTTTCATCACACACACCTACCTAAACTGCCCATGTTTCAACACGCTGCAGGCATCTCATTAAATATCACGTTTTCAGAATTAAAGAAGCCGGCACAAGATGATCAGTTACTTTCTGAACTTCAATAGAATTCTATTTTGCACCTGACTTTCTGAACTTGTCCCTCGTACAATAGGAATCTATTTTGCACCTGACTTTCTGAACTTGTCCCTCGTACAATAGGATTCTATTTTGCACCTGACTTTCTGAACTTGTCCCTCGTACAATAGGAATCTATTTTGCACCTGACTTTCTGAACTTGTCCCTCGTACAATAGGAATCTATTTTGCACCTGACTTTCTGAACTTGTCCCTCGTACAATAGGATTCTATTTTGCACCTTACATATTAAGACATTCTTTATTCCAAATTAAAGAACTGCTGCATTTTGAGGTTTCTCAAAACAGATTCATTGGAAAAAACATATACTTAGACATTTTTTAAACATAATGCAAAATACATAAATACATTGGTTGCATAGTGTGACTGATGCAGTGGAAAAAATATATAATGGCACTTATAAAAAATAAAACAGAAGTTGGATTATATAAATATATTCAAAAAAGGTAAGCCATGGTCACTGTGGGGGTGAAAGTTGCTCTGAAGCACACCAAACATCCTCTCCAATGGAACCTGAAGCCAAAACAATTCGTCCATTCCTTCACTGACAAGCTAAATGTATACTTGAATAAACCTGTCTTGGAATAGGAAATCCTTTGTCAGGATACACATTCAATTGTATTAAAATTACTTGTGTGTGTCCCTCTACAAACCTATCAGTCATGACGTAGGCCTAACAGATTCTAGAGAACGACCCAAATAAAACTGCCTGGTTCAAAAATATACAGAATAGTACAATTGTTTGCTTATTGAATGAGGCATATTTTCAAGTTTATCAAATCACAGACACACACACTTATACATTATGGTTATCTTGGTCATGTGAATCTGATAGCTCCACGGTGGGGGGAAACTACAGTATCTAAACTCACTGGAGCAAATATTGTTACATCTCCAGGCAGAAAGGAATCATTTCAAGTTTAGGTCTCAGGAAGCAAGCTGCCTTCCTCTAGACAGAACCGTATGATTGGATTATTGTGACAAATGTTCCTGTTTGGGGAAGAGGAGGATCAAATGGCTTTTCTCCAGAGGCTAAGACAGTTAAATACCACATATATGCATACATAAGCTTCAAGTCACACCATATTTCAAACAATCCCTAGATAAAATGGAATCAGAGGTACTAGCCCTACTGATATCACCAAGGCTGCATAAAGACTGAGGGAAGCATCCATGAAGCACCTAGCCAGGTACACTATTAGAAAAATGCAACCTGGCGATTAGCTAAACACTAAAAGGCAGTGGTGACGAGAATTTGGCCTCAATGCTTTGCTTCTTTCAATTAAAAAAGGACAGGCTCTCTGTTGATCTCTGACAATCACAAATTGGCAGACGCCCAAAAAGAATAGGTCCATAATATTAGAATAAATCTGCATGCATCATAATCGTGGAGAACTTATGTGGGTCATCTGAGTAAGTGACACTCGAAAAGGCATCGAGTCAGTTTACATTCAACGCAAAAACGTACTACATACATAAATGGTTTTCCATCTACCTAGAGATCCAGTCAGACTGGTAAAGCAGTGTCAGCATTTGGTATTGAAGGATAAGTGGGGCAGGAGGTGATGCATTCAGCTGAAATAGTACACGTCGTGTTTTTAGCTGCCCCTCCATCAATGACACCACACGTGGGGCGTGTTCAGAAGGACACAACGTTCAGGTCTAAATGTGAGATGTAGACCAAGGAATCATGTCAGCTCTATTCATGCCATTTCTATCGGCAACGTACAACAACGCTTAGCAAATGAACGTGGCTCAGGGTCATGTTAAGTAGGGATCAGGGAAATCGGTGTTCTCATTGGACGAGTTCAGGTTGTACCTTCCTGTTTCACTCAGTGCCAATACGTTTGGGATGGGATGTTGAAGTGACAAAGCAGAAAAAGGAATTGTTGATTCCATATTTTTTATAAATTGAACAATGTAATACACTATATATAGCAGGATAACTGAGTCTACAGTGAATATTGTGTTCAGTGTACATTGTGTCACTGTGATTGACTCCATCTACTGTATTCAGCTACAATGGATCCTGTAACCCCTCGTCAGCAAGTTCTAAAAATGAAGTAGAGGCATTTAAGGGGGAATCATCTCCACCCTCAGGCTTTAAAAGTCTATTACCCAGTTTCATTGATCAATAATGTCTCACTCCTGGTGAGGGAAAGCACTGCTGCATCAGGAGTAACACACTGTCCCCACTCACCTAAAGTACAAAGCACCAGCGTGTCATGAGAAGCCAGCCCAGTGGAGCACACCAGAATTTGACAGCAGCATCTAGCAGCACTGCTCTCATCTCTTCCTCTAGATATACTCTACAGGGCTGAAGGAAGTAGTCAAGACCTCTTGCTGTCTGACTAAAGCTCTAATTGGTGGGAGGGAGTTCTCTCCCTAGTTCCTCCTCTCCCTAACAAGAGGCTCCTATAGTTTGTCATATCTGCTAGGGTAGAAAGCCCTGTGTGGCTGCCAAGCTGCCCAACCAGGGAGAGAGGGACAGGCAGGGATGGAAGGAAATGAGGGAGGCAGGGATGGAAGGAAAGGAGGGAGGCAGGGATGGAAGGAAAGGAGGGAGGCAGGGATGGAAGGAAAGGAGGGAGGCAGGGATGGAAGGAAAGGAGGGAGGCAGGGATGGAAGGAAAGGAGGGAGGCAGGGATGGAAGGTGCGTCTGAAGGAGCTGGTGAATGGTGCCGACGGTCCGTCAGTCATTTATTTAATTTCTATAAGTCTCTTAAAATAAAAAAAAATAAGTGAATGGAGGATTTAGGAAAGAAGTTCTAGATGGAGCAGTGTCATAGATTCATCTGGAGGTGCTTGGGCCGCTTGGAGATGGGGTAGGGGTAGGCCTGCTTCTTGAAGGGGCCGCCTGTGGTGGTGTTGCCAGAGGGCTTTCTGATAGGCAGGGGGGCAGACACCTCGGAGGAAATGGCCATCTGCTCCACACCAACCTCCATGGGCTGGTCTCCAGACCCAAAACCCCCAAGGGACGAGGTTCCAGCCTGGGTGGGGGCCCGGGGCCAGCAGTCCCCCACAGCGAACCTCACTGGGCTGGGGGGCCAAGAGAAGAGGATACAGGGAAGGTTAGAATAGTACACTATAGTACTGACTGGGGGAGGGCAGACAGAATGGTGACATTTTAACAGTGAGGATAAATCCCAGTAGAACAGAGTACCAGAATGACACTGGATTCAACCACTGGTTGGCAGGACAACTTTATGGGAAAATTCAATTTCTACACAAATCTAGAGGAAAATTAGACAGAAAAAAAGCTTACCTCACTGGTGTTCTTGGGCTTCCCAGAAACCTTCTTGGTGAGCTGACTTTTGGCTCAAAGGGGAATTTCTCCTTGATGTTTTCGAGGACGGAGGGGGCTACATACGTAAAACCCTGTGGGGAGGTTGTCACAATCACAACCAAAACAACATAGGCCAGAGGAGATGTGCAATGAAACACTCATTAAACTATATGTTTCATTTTTTTAATTTTTATAACAGATGCAATGCATTAACCAACTATTTTTTTTCTTCTCTCTCAAAAAGAGAACAAACAAAGAGTGTAGCTTCTGCCTACCCGTTTATGTGCAGCCGTGCACACAGTAAAAGACACGCGCACAAACGGAATGTGCAGAGTAAGCAGTAGACAGCCTACCAGGAAGACTTGATTGGCACTTTCACTGAGCGTGGAGTCATCAGGGCTGTCCACGGGAGTCTGGCTAGTGAACTTTGAGTCAAACTGGCTCACGTCATCAGCTGATTGCTGCAACGGAAGGAAAGAAGGAAACCGGTTAACCTCTAGTCTCTGTGGGTCAAGGAGGACTTGGTAGGCACAGGTGCTGTTCACAATGGAAATGCTATGAATAAGGAATAACGGCTCACCAGAAAAGGCTTGAATGGAGGCTCCACTTTGTGAGCGAGAAGATCATCCCAATTAATATGCCTGAAGAACGGGTGGCTCTGGAGAAGCGGACAGAATAACTTTACTTTTCCCAGAGAAAGCCACAACACATGAAGGTTGCTCTTTTTACCACCACCAACGTTCTATTGATCCTACAACAGGTCTGTTTAAACTGTAATACCTGAATTTCTGAGGAGTCTCCTGGGCCTGCCCCCAGCCGTAACGATGCATTGCGTTTCAGCAGCTGGAACAGCGGGAGTGACAGGTAATGCAAGTCTGCTCCTCAGTTGTCATCTGATCTGACTTGTGTTACATTAGACCAGGGTCCTCCAACACAGTTCCTGAATAGCTAGCCTCCTGTAGGTGCGCTCCAAACCCAGTTGTAACTAACCTGATTTAGCATATCAACCAGCTAATTACTAGAATCAGGTGTGCTAGATTAGGGTTGGAGCGAAAACTATAAATTATAGTAGGTTAAATGATTTGAATTCCATTTCGTTACACCCCCCTGTGAGCTCAATGCACACATTAAACAGTTTCTCTTGAGATAAATCAGATCCAGCCTGAACTGTGCTATGTAGTAGGGAGCTGTAGTTTCCAACAGGCCAATATTCTACATAGTTTAGTGCATATAAATGTGGTAATTAACTACAATGACCATAATCCATTGCGCATCTACTTGTCCGGTCTGTGTTTCTTTTATGCCTGCTACGAAAGAGACCTTCATAAAACAAGGTTGCCTTATTTACTTTGAAGAACTACAAAATAGTGATTTTGTCAGACAGCAGTTCTATGGAGATGAGATGACTTGGAATGAAATAAAGCTATCAAATAAATATCAAATTTTATTAAAGTAAGTTAATGTCAATAAATGATGGTTAATAAGTGATGAGCAGTAATGGACAGTCACTACCATCATGGGACTTTAATTGTTTTAATTCTGTGTTACAGCATTCAACCCACATAATACATTTAATGTTTTAAAATTGTAATACATTTAATGTTTTAAAATTATCGAAACAAATAAAAGAAACGTGATTATTTTTTAATTATCGAACAGACCTCAAATCGCTCAGCACTACAGGACGGTAGCTCTTCAGGAACAGGGTTGGAGAGCCCAGCATTAAACATTCAGAAGGCAGAGCCTACCTGAAATGCCATCAACACACTATTATTAGAACATCTAACACCCGTACCTTTTTTAGAAGGTCCCTAGCTTCTTGTGTGAGGTAAGGTGGCAGGTTCAGTTTGCACTTTAAGATTTTGTCAATGGTCTTCTTCCTGTTTTCCCCAGTGAATGGTGGCTGTGGAGTAAAATAAAAGGTATATCCAACTACAATACTGACATTGTGTCCAGCTGAGGTTAAACATAAATATTTATCAATTAAATGTTGATGTTGTCTTGTACAGAGTACATACGTTTTTAAGCAAATCAATGTTTCTCTTGAAAGAAGAGTTGTACTCACTGCTCCTGTCAGCATGTCGTACATGAGAGCTCCCAGGCTCCACCAGTCTACAGCCCGGTTGTGTCCACTCCTCATCAGGATCTCTGGGGCCCTGGAGTGACAGATGGGAGGGGAGTTGGTGAGGACAGTCAGGTAAGCCCATACAATGTGCAACCAAACACAAATTTCCTCAAACAAAAGAGTACGTAAAGTATTGCTCTGAGGAGATGGGACGTTTACAACAGACGAGGAGGCTGACATTAACTTTTCGTTGTTTAATGATTAGGACCATAACTTGCATGTATTCTATGGTGCCACAGAAGGTGTGAGTAACAGTGCCGTCATGGATTGATTCTTTACACAGGCCAAAATCTGTGAGCTTGACGTGACCGTTGTTGCTGAGCATGATGTTCTCTGGCTTCAGGTCTCTGTAGATGATGCCTTTCAGATGCAGGTGTCCCAAAGCCATGGAAATCTCTGCCAGATAGAAGCTGCAGAACAGAAAACAGAACTTTTACATCAAGTACAGTTGAAGTCGGAAGTTTACATTAAGAGGTCGACCGATTAATTAGGGATGATTTCAAGTTATAACAATCGGAAATCGTTATTTTTGGACACCGATTTGGCCATTTTTTTTTTTTTTTTACACCTTTATTTAACTAGGCAAGTCAGTTAAGAACACATTCTTATTTTCAATGACGGCCTAGGAACGGTGGATTAACTGCCTCGTTCAGGGGCAGAATGACAGATTTTTACCATGTCAGCTCGGGGGATTCAATCTTGCAACCTTACAGTTAACTAGTCCAATGCTCTAACCACCTGATTACATTGCACTCCACGAGGAGACAGCCTGTTACGTGAATGCAGTAAGCAAAGGTAAGTTGCTATCTAGCATTAACCTTATCTTATAAAAAACAATCAATCATAATCAGTAGTTAACTACACATGGTTGATGATATTACTAGTTTATCTAGCGTGTCCTGCGTTGCATATAATCGATGCTGTGAGTATCGTTGCTCCAATGTGTACCTAACCATAAATGCCTTTCTTAAAAACAATACACAGAAGTATATATTTTTTAAACCTGCATATTTACCTAAAACAAAAATCCAGGTTAGCAGGCAATATTAGAAAATAAAAGAGAGCAGCACACTCTAGGAGCTAAGATGCAAAATTTTTAATACCAACGTTTCGACAGCCAAGTTGTCTTCATCAGGGTATAATCACAAACACTGCGGGATGACTCGTTTATATAGTGTCAAAAGACACAGGTGTCTGTAATCATGGCCAGGAGTGGCCTAATATCATTGGTTAATAATCAAATATTAAAATGTCATACAAAGAACAGCATACAAACAAATGGATAGCATACGATCATAGATTAATTTGACTATACAAGTTTACAAACAATTACAATGGCAAAGTCACAATAATCACAAGAATGGCTTCAGATCAAAGTCTACGTTAAGACCGAAGGGCGCAAGGGTCTTTAAATTAAAGATCCAGGCAGCCTCTCGTTTTAACAATAAATTAAAAGGTCACCCCCTCTCCTAGTGAGGGTGACATGTTCGATGGCAATATTACGCAGAGACGATATCGAGTGGCCTGCCTCCAAGAAGTGGGACGCAACTGGATAAGTAAAGTTTTTACACCTAATGGTGCTACGATGCTCTGAGATACGTACTTTTAATTCGCGCTTTGTTTTACCTACATAATTTTTACCACAAGGACAAGTTATAAGATAAATAACTGCCTTAGTGGAGCACGTAACGCAGTGTTTGTGATTATACCCTGATTCGACCATATTAATGACCCAAGGCTCGTATATGTGTGTTATTATGTTATAATTAAGTCTGATTTGATAGAGCAGTCTGAGCGATGAAAGGTACCAGCAGGCTCGTAAGCATTCATTCAAACAGCACTTTCGTGAATTCTGCCAGCAGCTCCTCGCAATGAAGCATTGAGCTGTTTATGACTTCAAGCCTAATAGCATTTCAAACGTCACTCGCTCTGAGACTTGTAGTTGTTCCCTTTGCTCTGCATGGGTAACGCTGCTTCGGGGGTGGCTGTCCTCGTTGTGTTCCTGGTTCGAGCCCAGGTAGGAGCGAGGATAGGGACGTAAGCTATACTGTTACACTGGCAATACTAAAGTGCCTATAATAACATCCAATAGTCAAAGGTTAATGAAATACAAATGGTAGAGAGAAATAGTCCTATAATTCCTATAATAACTACAACCTAAAACTTCTTCCTTGGGAATATTTAAGACTCATGTTAAAAAGGAACCACCAGCTTTCATATGTTCTCATGTTCTGAGCAAAGAACTTAAACGTTAGCTTTCTTACATGGCACATATTGCACTTTTACTTTCTTCTCCAACACTTTGTTATTGCATTATGTAAACCAAATTGAACATGTTTCATTATTTATTTGAGGCTAAATTGATTTCATTGATGTATTATATTAAGTTAAAATAGGTGTTTATTCAGTATTGTTGTAATTGTCATTATTACAAATAAAATAAATAAATTAAATTGTCCGATTAATAGGAACCGGCTTTTTTTTGGTCCTCTAATAAATCGGGATCGGCGTTGAAAAATCATAGTCGGTCGACCTCTAGTTTACATACACCTTAGCCAAATACATTTAAACTATGTGTTTCACAATTCCTGACATTTAATCCTAGTAAAAATTCCCTGTTTTAGGTCAGTTAGGATCACCACTTTATTTTAAGAATGTGAAATGTCAGATTAAGAGTAGAGAATGATTTATTTCAGCTTTTATTTCTTTCATCACATTCCCAGTGGGTCAGAAGTTTACATACACTCAATTAGTATTTGGTAGCATTGCCTTTAAATTGTTGAACTTGGGTCAAATGTTTTGGGTAGCCTTCCACAAGCGTCCCACAATAAGTTGGGTGAATTTTGGCCCATACCTCCTGACAGAGCTGGGGTAACAGAGTCAGGTTCGTAGGACTCCTTGCTTGCACATGCTTTTTCAGTTCTGCCCACAAATATTATTTGGGATTGAGGTCAGGGCTTTGTGATGGCCACTCCAATACCTTGACTTTGTTGTCCTTAAGCCATTTTGACAACTTTGGAAGTATGCTTGAGGTCATTGTCCATTTGGAAGACCCATTTCCGACCAGGCTTCAACTTCCTGACTGATGTCTTGAGATGTTGCTTCAATATATCCACCTAATTTCCCTGCCTCATGATGTCATCTATTTTGTGAAGTGCACCAGTCCCTCCTGCAGCAAAGCACCCCCAAAACATGTTGCCACCCTCATGCTTCACGGTTGGGATGGTGTTCTTCGGCTTGCAAGCCTCCCCCTTTCCTCCAAACATAACGATGGTCATTATGCCCAAACAGTTCTATTTTTGTTTCATCAGACCAGAGGACATTTCTCCAAAAAGTACAATCTTTGTCCCCATGTGCAGTTGCAAATCGTAGTCAGGCTTTTTTTATGGCAGTTTTGGAGCAGTGGCTTCTTCCTTGCTGAGCAGCCTGTCAGGTTGTCGGTTTAGGACTCGTTTTACTGTAGATATAGATACTTTTGTTCCTGTTTCCTCCAGCATCTTCACAAGGTCCTTTGCTGTTGTTCTGGGATTGATTTGCACTTTTCGCAAAGTAAGTTAATCTCTAGGAGACAGAACGTGTCTCCTTCCTGAGCGGTATGACAGCTGCGTGGTCCCATGGTGTTTCTACTTGCTTCCTATTGTTTGTACCGATGAACGTGGTACCTTCAGGCATTTGGTAATTGCTCCCAAGGATGAACCAGACCTGTGGAGGTCTACAATTTTTTTTCTGAGGTCTTGGCTGATTTCTTTTGATTTTCCTATGATGTCAAGCAAAGAGACACTGAGTTTGAAGGTGCCTTGAAATGCATCCACAGGTACACCTCCAATTGACTCAAATGATGTCAATTAGACTGAGAATCTTCTAAAGCCATGACATTTTCTGGAATATTCCAAGCTGTTTAAAGGCACAGTCAACTTAGTGCATGTAAACCTCTGACCCACGGGAATTGTGATAGTGAGTTATAAGTGAAATAATCTGTCTGTAAACAATTGCTGGGAAAATTACTTGTGCCCTGCACAAAGTAGATGTCCTAACAGACTTGCCAAAACTAGTCTGTTAACAAGAAATTTGTGGAGTGGTTGAAAAACGAGTTAATGACTCCAACCTAAGTGTATGTAAACTTCCGACTTCAACTGTACATTCAGTGTGCCTCAGCAAATATGACATCGACAGTGCCTTCAGAAAGTACACCACTTGCCCTTTTCCACATTCTGTGGTGTTACAGCCTGAATTTAAAATGGATTGCATTTAGATTGTTTTGTCACTGGCCTACACACAATACCCCATAAAGTCAAAGTGGAATTGTGTTTGACATTTGACAAATGAAAAATGTAAAAGCTGAAATGTCTAGAGGCAATAAGTATTCAACCACTTTGTTATGGCTAGCCTAAAAAATAAGATAAAAACAGACATTGAATATCCCTTTGAGCTTGGTGAAGTTCTTAATTACACTTTGGATGGTGCATCAATACACCCAGTCACTACAAAAATACAGGTGTCCTTCCTAACTCAGTTGCTGGAGAGGGAGGAAACCAGCAGGGATTTCACCATGAGGCCAATGGTGAATTTAAAACAGTTAGAGTAGTAATGACTGTGATAGGAGAAAACTGAGGATGGATCAACAACATTATAGTTACTCAACAATACTAAACATAATTGACAGAGTGAAAAGATGGAAGCCTGCACAGAATAAAAATATTCAAAATGTGGGAATGGGGAGTTTAAAGATAAAATAGAAACGGAGCTAAGCACAGGCAAAAATCCTAGAGGAAAACTTGGTTCAGTCTGTTTCCCACCAGACACTGGGAGATTAATTCACCTTTCAGCAGGACAATAACCTAAAACACAAGGCCAAATCTACACTGCAGCTGCATAACAAGAAGACAGTGAATGTTCCTGAGTGGCCAAGTTACAGTTGACTAAATCTACTTGAACAAATAAATAATAAACAATAGGCAAATGTTGGACAATACGGGTGTAGTAAGCTATTAAAGACCTTTCCAGAAAGATTCAGATCTGTAATCGTTGCCAACAGTGCTTCTACAAAGTATTGACCCAGGGGTGTGAATACTTATGTAAATTAGATAATTAAGCATTTACATTTTCAATAAATGTGTTAAATTCTAAAAACATGTTTTCACTTTGTCATTATGGGGTAATGCATGTAGATGAGTGAGAAAATATATACATTTAATCCATTTTGAAATCAGGCTGAAACAACAAAACATGGAATATGTCCAAAAACCTCTGTCAGGATTAGACATTCATCCATGTTTCTCAAACATAACATTTCAAAGTGGTTCCAAACGTCAAATTTCAAAGTGTTTAAGGTTAAGTTCAGGCATTAACTCCGAATGTTTAAAGGTAAGAGTTAAAAAAAATATTAAAACTTTCTATCGCTAGATTCGAGCATGAAACATTTGTCTGCTTCTAGAAATGGTTCAACCTTATGCTATGTAATCACTACCTTCATCTGCCATCTGTTGACACATGGGAGTGAGGACTGCAGGGTCCAGAAACTCATCTTTTCTACACACTAAAGATACACATCTCCAGCATGACTGATCACTTACCACGCTGTGTCCTCCATAAAGATCCCCTCCCTTTCCAATTGCATAAACAGCTCCCCACCTACAAATAACAAATACAGCATTTAATTATTTGCCAATGTGTGAGCGAATAATGCATGTAGGTGTACACTACGCTGTGTTGTGTGGTTTGTGTGTATGCGCACACACCATGCCTCAGCCACTCACCAGAAAGGTACTCCAGGATGAGGTACAACTTGCCCCCTGTCTGGAAGGCATAGATGAGGTCCACTATGAATGGGTGCTTCACCTCCTCCAGGATGTTCCTCTCTGCCTTGGTGTGAGCAGTGTCCTTAGCGTTACGCACTATCATGGCCTGGAGGGATCAAACAAGGCTTGGATTGTCAAGCATTGTCAGTATCATAACAAAGGTAGCACTTTATATTCACAGCAGAGAACAAAGTGGTAATAACCTGGTAATAGTATGGTAAGTTAGTCAGCCCAAATGAAACATTTCTTACAGATAGAAACTGAGGTATGATATGCATTTGAAAAGGACACTATGGTAGGTAACTGACTACCGGATCCAGACGCTCTGAAGACATGACAGCATGAAGAAAATTATCATTTGGTATCTGGTTTAGATGATTATTTCCCTGCTCTCCCTTTTTCCCCAGCCCAGCCTTAGTAAAGGGAGGGAACCTCTCTGCTCTGAACCATGTCATTAATGTAGTTATCTTCGCCCTCAGGTTCAGATCACTTGCAAATCTTGTTGGCTCAAAAGGAATCCAAAACATTCAAACCACTCTGGACAAATATATAAACAACATATGAAGTGTTGGTCCCATGTTTCATGAGCTGATATAAAAATTGTTTTTAAAAATCACAGGAATTTTCCAGGCGCACAAAAACCTTTGGCTCAAATCTTGTGCACAAGTGTTTTGCATCCCTGTTTGTGAGCATTTCTACTTTACCAAGATAATCCATCCACCTGACAGGTGTGGCATATCAAGAAGCTGCCTAAACAGCATGATCATTACACAGGTGCACCTTGTACTGGGGACAATAAAAGGCCACTAAAACATGCAGTTTTGTCACACAACAATGCCACAGATGTCTCAAGTTGATGCAGCGCACAATTGGCATGATGACTGCAGGCATGTCCATCAAGTGGTTGACAGAGAATTAAATGATCATTTCTCTACCATAAGCTGCCTTCAATGTCGTTTTAGAGAATTTGGCAATTACATCCATCCGGCTTCACAACCACAGACCACATGTAACCACGCCATCCCTGGACGGACCTCCACACCTGGCAGGATAGTCTGAGGAGGTGTGGGGGGGTGCTGAGTATTCGTCTATAATAAAGCCCTTTCTGATTGGCTGGGCCTGCCTCCCAAGTGGGTGGGCCTATGCCCTCCCAGGCCCACCCATAGCTGCCCACCCTGCCCAGTCCTAAAAAACTCATAGATAAGGGCCTAATGAATTTATTTACATTGACCGATTTCCTTATATGAACTGTAACTCAGTAAAATCTTTGAAATTGCTGCATGTTGCATTTATATCAGTATACTGTATTTCAGCCGTCGGGTCCAATAGTAGATCCGTTTCAGTTGGATTAAGCCGGAGCCCTGTGGCAGAACTAGAAGCCAGAGCACAAGAGCAGAGCATGGTCAGTCATTTGTGTGAGGTTCTGTGCCTACTGTGCTACATAGCCACTTACATGCCCAGTGCTGGGTTCTGACACGGCAGATTAAGTCAACCATGCTAAAAACCAATGCTGGAAAATGTCTGCTGCACACATAGGAGTTTCCATAACCTCATCCCAGGCTCAATTTCTACCGCATATACAGTGGGCAAAAATGTATTTAGTCAGCCACCAATTGTGCAAGTTCTCCCACTTAAAAAGAGGAGACCTGTAATTTATCATAGGTACACTTCAACTATGACAGACAAAAATGAGAGAAAAAAAAATCCAGAAAAATCACATTGTAGGATTTTAATGAATTTATTTGCAAATTATGGTGGAAAATAAGTATTTGTTCACCTACAAACAAGCAAGATTTCTGGCTCTCACAGACCTGTAACTTCTTCTTTAAGAGGCTCCTCTGTCCTCCACTCGTTACCTGTATTAATGGCACCTGTTTGAACTTGTTATCAGTATAAAAGACACCTGTCCACAACCTCAAACAGTCACACTCCAAACTCCACTATGGCCAAGACCAAAGAGCTGTCAAAGGACACCAGAAACAAAATTGTAGACCTGCACCAGGCTGGGAAGACTGAATCTGCAATAGGTAAGCAGCTTGATTTGAAGAAATCAACTATTAGGAAATGGAAGACATACAAGACCACTGATAATCTCCCTCAATCTGGGGCTCCACGCAAGATCTCACCCTGTGGGGTCAAAATGATCACAAGAACGGTGAGCAAAAATCCAAGAACCACACAGGGGGACTTAGCAAATGACCTGCAGAGAGCTGGGATCAAAGTAACAAAGCCTACCATCAGTAACACACAACGCCGCCAGGGACTCAAATCCTGCAGTGCCAGACGTGTCCCCCTGCTTAAGCCAGTACATGTCCAGGCCCGTCTGAAGTTGCCTCAAGAGCATTTGGATGATCCAGAAGAAGATTGTGAGAATGTCATATGGTCAGATGAAAAGAAAATATAACTTTTTGGTAAAAACTCAACTCGTCGTGTTTGGAGGACAAAGAATGCCGAGTTGCATCCAAAGAACACCATACCTACTGTGAAACATGGGGCTGGAAAAATCCTGCTTTGGGGCTGTTTTTCTGCAAAGGGACCAGGATGACTGATCCGTGTAAAGGAAAGAATGAATGGGGCCATGTATCGTGAGATTTTGAGTGAAAACCTCCTTCCATCAGCAAGGGCATTGAAGATGAAACGTGGCTGGGTCATTCAGCATGACAATGATCCCAAATACACCGCCCGGGCAACGAAGGAGTGGCTTCGTAAGAAGCATTTCAAGGTCCTGGAGTGGCCTAGCCAGTCTCCAGATCTCAACCCCATAGAAAATCTTTGGAGGGAGTTGAAAGTCCATGTTGCCCAGCAACAGCCCCAAAACATCACTGCTCTAGAGGAGATCTGCATGGAGGAATGGGCCAAAATACCAGCAAGTGTGTGTGAAAACCTTGTGAAGACTTACAGAAAACATTTGACCTCTGTCATTGCCAACAAAGGGTATATAACAAAGTATTGAGATAAACTTTTGTTATTGACCAAATACTTATTTTCCACCATAATTTGCAAATAAATTAATTAAAAATCCTACAATGAGATTTTCTGGATTTTTGTCTTCTCATTTTGTCTGTCATAGGTGAAGTGTACCTATGATAAATTACAGGCCTCATCTTTTTAAGTGGGAGAACTTGCACAATTGGTGGCTGACTAAATACTTTTTTGCCCCACTGTAGAACCTGGAAACACTGCAACAAAGTGGGACTTGAAAAGAGCGTTGTGATATCAAGGCAGGAAAGCCTGCTACAGCTGTAGGCCTATTAGATGGGACTTTGAAAAATTCACTTTTTTTTAAAAATATATATATATAATCAAAATCGGCAATCAAAATAAATGTTCCATCACAGTGACCATATCATTCAAAACCCAATTGATTCGGAGTTAGCACATATAAAGTTAGTGAAAACTATTTCTAAGACGCATACTTTACGATTTCTCGCACTCACTTCCTTGTTTAGCCTAAATCACTTGTGCTGCTTGCACTATGAAATCCTAAGGGGTGGTTCTAAAGGTTATGCTAGATGGTGATGGACAAAGATCAGCCAATCAGCGAGAGGGTTTCCAAGACGTGAGGGAAAGAGGCGGGGGACCCTTGGGTTTCATTTGGCAGTGATGATGGCTGCTGGTTGCCTGTTTAAACACCTTCATCCTCAGTAACAGAGGTAGAATAGGAATCTGAGCTCTTAGCTCCTGCATGGTAGCAACAGTAAATAAAGACACATACAAACTATAAACAGAACCCCTATTACCAAAACCTGTAAGGTTTCTGGGAAACAGAGGTGGGTTCTTGGGCCAAGATGCAAACCAGACAGGCGGTCGTCAATTACAGAAAGGAGGCAAAGCTGTTGGAAAGAAAATGGGGAGAACGAACAGCCCTGAGGTTTCATGGTAAGTTGTTCAGTCAAATTTTTTAAAGTTGTGTGTTCGGCAGCTTCACTTCTGAGTGCGTGTCTGAATGACTGCACCGGTGCGTTCTTTATACTACTGTAACAAGAGGGTCAGTGTTCAATCTGTGCTCATTGTCATGTCAATGGGAATACTTTGAGAATAACTCTAGAATAAATATTACAGAAGTTAAGTGTGCAGTTCCTTAGGGGCAGACGAGACAAGTATCTCAGCCAGATAACCCAAACAGCCCACCTTCTTCAAGACCTTCATAGCGAAGATCTTTCCCGAAGTGGCACCCGACATCTTACGAACTTGAAAAACCTGAATGTGATTGGGGGAAAAGAAGAAAAAAAACATGAATTTCACTGAATTGACGCCATCTAATCTAAGGGGAAGACATGAGAATACTTGATCCAGGCATAGGGCGATTAGGGATAGCTCACCTTTCCATAGCCTCCTTTTCCTAAAACTCGGAGCAACTCAAAGCATTCCGGACGAATCTGCTCCGTTCCTTTGTTGACGCTGTCTTCAGAGATTTCAAACTTTTCACAGTCATCCATGTTACTTGAAAAATAAAAAAGACAACCGTTGAAACATAAATCATACATGTCAAATACACATCATCATTGCAGAGTCAATGTTGAATGGACCTGAATGACAAGTTCTGCACAAGGAGTTCTATCATCTCTGGACTAACATCACAATTGTCCCGTATCTGTTCATCGAAGCATACATCATAAAAGTGATCAAAGGTGTTCCTGTAATTGACAAAGATCAGATTACACTGATGCCCGTAGGGCAAATATATTGACAACTAAGACAAAACAGGATAACACGACAAAGAAGAATTGTGTTGTCAAACATGTTATGGCAAGTGTGCTACATAAAGCTTGAGTGCCAAAATACAGTCTGAAACTCTTGTAAATACTCACAATTCAAACCCGCTGCATTGTCGCCCATATTCGCTCATTTGGATCTAGCAACAATAAAAAAGAAGGCCAGGCCCCAAAGGCTGAAATTATTTTTTTTGCATCTACAGTGCATTCAGAAAGTATTCAGACCCCCTTCCCTTTTCCACAATTTGTTACGTTACAACCTTACTCATTCACATACATACACATATATTTTTTAAGTGTCCTCAATCTACACACAATATCCCATTACAACAAAGCAAAAACTGTTTTTTAGAAACGTTTGCAAATGTATATAAAAAAAAGTGCAAATCTATTATTTACATAACTATTCAAACCCTTTGCTATGAGACTCAAAATTGAACTCAGGTGCATCCTGTTTCCATTGATCATCCTTGAGATGTTTCTACAACTTGGAGTCCACATGTGGTTATTTAATTGATTTGACATGATTAGGAAAGGAACACACCTGTCTATATAAAAAGGTCCCACAGCTGACAATGCATGTCGGAGCAAAAACCAAGACGGGAGGGAGGTAAAAGGAATTGTCCGTAGAGCTCCGAGACAGGATTGTGTCGGGTCACAGATCTGGTGAATGATAAAGTTCCTGCAACATTGAAGGTCCCCATGTACACAGTGGTCTCCATCATTCTTAAATGGAAGACGTTTGGAATCATCAAGACTCTTCCTGTAGTATATATAGCTATTGTTATTTACTGCTGCTCTTATATTGTTATTCTTATCTCCTTTTTTTAAAAGGAATTTTCTTAACTGCGTTGTTGGTTAGGGGCTTGTAAGTAAGCATTTCACTGTAAGGTGAAGAAACCCACTGTATTTGGCGCATGTGACAAATAAAATGTGATTTTGATTAGAGCTGGCCGCCCGGCCAAACTGAGCAATCAATGGAGAAGGGCCTTGGTCAGGGAGGTGACCAAGAAAACGATGGTCACTGACAGAGGTCCAGAGTTCCTCTGTGGAGAAGGGAGAACCTTCCAGAAGGACAACCATCTCTGCAGCACTCCACCAAGCAGGCCTTTATGGTAGAGTGGCCAGACAAAAGCCACTCCTTAGTAAAAGGCACACGAGAGTCCGCTTAGAGCTTGACAAAAGGCACCTAAAGGACTCTGACCACAAGAACAAGATTCTCTGGTCTGATGAAATCACAATTGAAATCTCTGGCCTGAATGTCAAGCGTCATGTCTGGAGGAAACCTGGCACCATCCCTATGGTGAAGCATGGTGGTGGCTTCATCATGCTGTGGGGATGTTTTACAGCGGTAGGGACTGGGAGTCTAGTCAGGATCGAGGGAAAGATGAACGGAAGAAGTACAGAGAGATCCTTGATGAACTCATGAGTGCTCTGGAGCAGGATCTCAGACTGGAGAAAAGGTTCACTTTCCAACAAGACAATGCAGGGGTGGATTTGGGACAAGTCTCTGAACATTTTAGAAACCTGTTTTACTTTGTCATTGTGGAGTTGTGTGTAGATTGAGGAAGATATATATTTTTTACAATTTAATGTATATTTTTAGTTTATCCTACTATTGTCAACAATTTTAAAGCTCACTACATTGAATTACATAATTTCCAAGCCCATTTCATAGAGAATGCTACAAACTGAATGACATTTAGGGTGTGTTCGTAAATTCAACCTGTAGTGCCGAAGTGCGCGGTTTGTAAATACAGAGCGTTGTCAGATTGTCAGTTCGTAAATTCAGATAGTTTCGCTCTCTGAGCGTTCAGCGCGCACACTAGACGCTCTGGCTGAGAAGTAGGGTTGATCTGAGCATTCTGACCACACAACAGCAGTCAAGCACCCAAGTTAACTGGCTAACGTTGGCTAGCTAGGTACTTCCAGACAAATGAGAGAACACCTCACTGACCATTTTACTCACCTGAGCACAGCTGGTTAGGCTGTTTTCATGTTATCCAGAGCATTTGTGACTAACTCTGCAGCTGGCATGAATTTAATTAAGCTTTTTTTGCAGACATTTACTGACTGACACCAGCCATATTCAACAGGTGTTGAGTGTTCGTAAATTCCTAGTTATTCTGTGCTCTGGCACACTCACACGAGAGTAGATAGCCTGACTAAATTTACAAACGCACCCTAAGTAATTTACTATGAAGAGATGGTGATTGGGTCTAAATAGGCTTTTGGTAGTTTTAACTCAGTGTACTAGTCTTTAACTGTAACTTCCTGAAAGTCAGACTTCACACACCCCCCCCCAAAAATTCTCAGCTTCAGAAGCATTTGCATTGTCCAAATGTTGTGTGGTTATCCTTAGATATATTCTCCCAACTTGCCCAGAGGGAATTGTTGACTATGCGTTTTATTCTAAAAAATATTATTTTCTCCATAAATGCATTTTACATCTTTAGCATTTTGAAGATAGAAAGATGAAGAGTATTTATACACTCTGCTCTGGACAAGTCCAGGCCTGGAGTGTCTTAAAATAAAACCAAAAGATTTAGACTGACGTCATCCAGTGTCCAGAATCTCTTTTCAAATATGTTCATATTTAATAAGATTGCATCATTTGCATATTTTAATAAAATATTTCAGGCAAAATTGTAAACAAAAAAAATATTTTATTTGCATCTACATTCAACTGGTACTCAGTTGATAGTGATATGATAAAGGAAATACATTTTACAGCACTTAATGGTACTGGAACAGGTGTCCTGTTAAAGCCAGGCACCACACCCTAGCACAGACCCCCCTCTTAATCATATCACAATCAATTACCAGGTTAATGTACACAAATAAAATACTTTTGTATCTCAGAAATTAAACTACTATTTGCTACTGTTTATTCATAAGGGACTGACTGCACCTCAGTCAAGTGGCAGACTGCTGAAGAAAAACAAGCTAATGACGCTAAAATAAATCGTTTGAAAGAGTACAACCACTTGTTTCACTTAATGCAGAAATCTGATTATTATGCGCATGACAGAGATCATGCGGTTTCACGTGTTTAAAAAAAAATGTAATCGAGACAATTATTAGCTGATGCACTTCAAAAAATATTATGGTTGTTAAACGAATCCATCAATGCGTGTCTCATTTTTATTTAACTTGGCAAGTCAGTTAAGAACATTCTTATTTACAATGACGGCCTACAAAAAGGTCTCACGCGGGGACGGGAATTAAAAATAAAAATATAGGACAAAACACATAACCCTACATTGAGATCTGAGACAATAACATAGCAGCAACATGACAACACAGCATATTAGCAACACAACATGGTGCAAACATTGGGCAAAGACAACAGCACAAAGGGGAAGAAGGTAACTATTAGACAATACATCAGGCGAAACATGGATAGTTTCTTGAGAAGACATAGCAGGTCTCTGTTTTAGTTGGTTAGCTAACCATCTAGCCACCAACGTCAAGACCGCCTTGGGTTCCGCTAGCTAATGGCTAGCTAGCGCGAGTTAGTTTGCACCTCCCTACTTCACTAGCTCTAAGTAACATAACGATAGAACCTAGCTAGCTTATGTTTTGCTTGGTAACTCACTCCATCCTCGAGTTCGTCCTCAGACACATTTTCGTCCTGCTGATCCAAATCAATGTCGAATACTCCTGCCATGGCCTTTGCTTGTTCCCTCTCACTCAGTGCGAATGAAAGGCTCTTCTTCACTGCCTCATGGAACAACATACATCGCCGCCATACCGGCTACAGTAGAAACCATGCTGCCGACCAAAATCAAAACCAAGTTCAAGTGTTGAGCATGCGCACTTCTTCTGTGGGTTTTATGGCGGACTACACCCCAAAAGGTGTATTGCCGCCACCAACTGGACGGTTTGAAACCAAATAAAATTAAATAAATTAATCCATACGTAATAGTGAAACTAACTTAATCCACCCTAATAAAATTCTACATTGCCAAAACTTCATTTCCCCCCCATTTATCTTTATCTTCCTGGGAGTGTGGTAAGTGCCAATATATTCCATATAAATCTTTCAGCCCCAGGAACCGCTCTTTTTTTTATTTCACCTTTATTTAACCAGGTAGGCTAGTTGAGAACAAGTTCTCATTTGCAACTGCGACCTGGCCAAGATAAAGCATAGCAGTGTGAACAGACAACACAGAGTTACACATGGAGTAAACAATTAGCAAGTCAATAACACAGTAGAAAAAAATGGGCAGTCTATATACAATGTGTGCAAAAGGCATGAGGAGGTAGGCGAATAATACAATTTTGCAGATTAACACTGGAGTGATAAATGATCAGATGGGCATGTACAGGTAGAGATATTGGTGTGCAAAAGAGCAGAAAAGTAAATAAATAAAAACAGTATAAAAACAGTATGGGAATGAGGTAGGTGAAAAAGGGTGAGCTATTTACCTATAGACTATGTACAGCTGCAGCGATCGGTTAGCTGCTCGGATAGCTGATGTTTGAAGTTGGTGAGGGAGATAAAAGTCTCCAACTTCAGCGATTTTTGCAATTCGTTCCAGTCACAGGCAGCAGAGTACTGGAACGAAAGGCGGCCAAATGAGGTGTTGGCTTTAGGGATGATCAGTGAGATACACCTGCTGGAGCGCGTGCTACGGATGGGTGTTGCCATCGTGACCAGTGAGCTGAGATAAGGCGGAGCTTTACCTAGCATGGACTTGTAGATGACCTGGAGCCAGTGGGTCTGGCGACGAATATGTAGTGAGGGCCAGCCGACTAGAGCATACAAGTCGCAGTGGTGGGTGGTATAAGGTGCTTTAGTGACAAAACGGATGGCACTGTGATAGACTGCATCCAGTTTGCTGAGTAGAGTGTTGGAAGCCATTTTGTAGATGACATCGCCGAAGTCGAGGATCGGTAGGATAGTCAGTTTTACTAGGGTAAGCTTGGCAGCGTGAGTGAAGGAGGCTTTGTTGCGGAATAGAAAGCCGACTCTGGATTTGATTTTTGATTGGAGATGTTTGATGTGAGTCTGGAAGGAGAGTTTGCAGTCTAGCCAGACACCTAGGTACTTATAGATGTCCACATATTCAAGGTTGGAACCATCCAGGGTGGTGATGCTAGTCGGGCATGCGGGTGCAGGCAGCGATCGGTTGAAAAGCATGCATTTGGTTTTACTCGCGTTTAAGAGCAGTTGGAGGCCACGGAAGGAGTGCTGTATGGCATTGAAGCTCGTTTGGAGGTTTGATAGCAGTGTCCAATGACGGGCCGAAAGTATATAGAATGGTGTCGTCTGCGTAGAGGTGGATCAGGGAATCGCCCGCAGCAAGAGCAACATCATTGATATATACAGAGAAAAGAGTCGGCCCGAGAATTGAACCCTGTGGCACCCCCATAGAGACTGCCAGAGGACCGGACAGCATGCCCTCTGATTTGACACACTGAACTCTGTCTGCAAAGTAATTGGTGAACCAGGCAAGGCAGTCATCCGAAAAACCGAGGCTGTTGAGTCTGCCGATAAGAATTTGGTGATTGACAGAGTCGAAAGCCTTGGCGAGGTCGATGAAGACGGCTGCACAGTACTGTCTTTTATCAATGGCGGTTATGATATCATTTAGTACCTTGAGTGTGGCTGAGGTGCACCCGTGACCGGCTCGGAAACCAGATTGCACAGCGGAGAAGGTACGGTGGGATTCGAGATGGTCAGTGACCTGTTTGTTGACTTGGCTTTCGAAGACCTTAGATAGGCAGGGCAGGATGGATATAGGTCTATAGCAGTTTGGGTCCAGGGTGTCTCCCCTTTGAAGAGGGGGATGACTGCGGCAGCTTTCAATCCTTGGGGATCTCAGACGATATGAAAGAGAGGTTGAACAGGCTGGTAATAGGGGTTGCGACAATGGCGGCAGATAGTTTCAGAAATAGCGGGTCCAGATTGTCAAGCCCAGCTGATTTGTACGGGTCCAGGTTTTGCAGCTCTTTCAGAACATCTGCTATCTGGATTTGGGTAAAGGAGAACCTGGAGAGGCTTGGGTGAGGAACTACGGGGCGGAGCTGTTGGCCGAGGTTGGAGTAGCCAGGCGGAAGGCATGGCCAGCCGTTGAGAAGTGCTTATTGAAGTTTTCGATAATCATGGATTTATCGGTGGAGACCGTGTTTCCTAGCCTCAGTGCAGTGGGCAGCTGGGAGGAGGTGCTCTTGTTCTCCATGGACTTCACAGTGTCCCAGAACTTTTTGGAGTTGGAGCTACAGGATGCAAACTTCTGCCTGAAGAAGCTGGCCTTAGCTTTCCTGACTGACTGCGTGTATTGGTTCCTGACTTCCCTGAACAGTTGCATATCACGGGGCTATTCGATGCTATTGCAGTCCGCCACAGGATGTTTTTGTGCTGGTCGAGGGCAGTCAGGTCTGGAGTGAACCAAGGGCTGTATCTGTTCTTGGTTCTGCATTTTTGAACGGAGCATGCTTATCCAAAATGGTGAGGAAGTTACTTTTAAAGAATGACCAGGCATCCTCAACTGACGGGATGAGGTCAATGTCCTTCCAGGATACACGGGCCAGGTCGATTAGAAAGGCCTGCTCACAGAAGTGTTTTAGGGAGCGTTTGACAGTGATGAGGGGTGGTCGTTTGACTGCGGCTCCGTGGCGGATACAGGCGATGAGGCAGTGATCGCTGAGATCCTGGTTGAAGACAGCGGAGGTATATTTGGAGGGCCAGTTGGTCAGGATGACGTCTATGAGGGTGCCCTTGTTTACAGAGTTAGGGTTGTACCTGGTGGGTTCCTTGATGATTTGCGTGAGATTGAGGGCATCTAGCTTAGATTGTAGGACTGCCGGGGTGTTAAGCATATCCCAGTTTAGGTCACCTAACAGAACAAACTCTGAAGCTAGATGGGGGCGATCAATTCACAAATGGTGTCCAGGGCACAGCTGGGAGCTGACGGGGGGTCGGTAGCAGGCGGCAACAGTGAGAGACTTGTTTCTGGAGAGAGTCATTTTCAAAATTAGTAGTTCAAACTGTTTGGGTATGGACCTGGAAAGTATGACATTACTTTGCAGGCTATCTCTGCAGTAGACTGCGACTCCGCCCCCTTTGGCAGTTCTATCTTGACGGAAGATGTTATAGTTGGGTATGGAAATCTCTGAATTTTTGGTGGCCTTCCTGAGCCAGGATTCAGACACGGCAAGGACATCAGGGTTAGCAGAGTGTGCTAAAGCAGTGAGTAAAACAAACTTAGGGAGGAGGCTTCTGATGTTGACATGCATAAAACCAAGACTTTTTCGATCACAGAAGTCAACAAATGAGGGTACCTGGGGACATGCAGGGCCTGGGTTTACCTCCACATCACCCGCGGAACAGAGAAGGAGTAGTATGAGGGTGCGGCTAAAGGCTATCAAAACTGGTCGCCTAGAGCGTTGGGGGCAGAGGATAAGAGGAGCAGGTTTCTGGGCATGGTAGAATATATTCAGGGCATAATGCGCAGACAGGGGTATGGTGGGGTGCGGGTACAGCGGAGGTAAGCCCAGGCACTGGGTGATGATGAGAGAGGTTGTATCTCTGGACATGCTGGTTGTAATGGGTGAGGTCACCGCATGTGTGGGGGGTGGGACAAAGGAGGTAACAGGGGTATGCAGAGTGGATCTAGGGGCTCCATTGTGAACTAAAACAATGATAACTAACCTGAACAACAGTATACAAGGCATATTGACATTTGGGAGAGACATACAGCGAGGCATACAGTAATCACAGGTGTTGAATTGGGAAAGCTAGCTAAAAACAGTAGGCGAGGCTAATCAGCTAGCACAACAAACAGCAGGTAAAATGGCGTTGACTAGGCAACTGGGCCGACAGATAAACAAACAAGCAGAATGGGGTACCGTGAGTAATGGACAGTCCAGCGTGCGTCAGCTATGTAGCCAAGAGATCAGTGTCCAGGGGGCAGCGGTGGATGGGCAGGGAAGCTGGGCTGGCGAGTGTTATCCAGGTTTTTTTTTTTAAAACTAACAATGACTAAATAGCTTGTAGCTAGTTAGCTGGTTAGCGTCTGGAGGTTCTTGAGTGTGTCATAAAAATAAAATAAAAATTAAAAGTGATAGCGATTCCGTATCACAGTGGGTGAGGCAGGTTTCCGGAAGGTATAAACAAAATAAAAATCAAAGAGAGATAGAAAGTAAATGGGTTCAGAGTGTTTGGGATGCGGTGAGTCAGATGGTTAGCAGGCCTGTGCTAACAAGCTAACAGTTCGTAGGCCCGGGCTAGACAAGCTAGCCGTTAGCAGGCCGAATTAGCAAGCAGGGAGATAGCGAGGGCTAGAGAGCTAACCTTTGGGGGACGTCGCGATGGGGTGAGTCTGTTTATTCCTCTTCTTGCGGTGACATCGACAGACCGGTCGTGGGCCCGGGTAATTGTAGCCCAGGAGTATGCTACAGGAGCTCTAGTACGCTGGGTGAGCTGGAGACACAGCGTTTCAGAAAGCTTGCGGGCCTTGGCCAGCAGATGGATCTTTGGCGATGTCGCAACGAAAAAGCCTGTTGAAACCACCTCGGACGATTATGTCGGCGGACCAGTCGTGATGGATCGGCGGGGCTCCGTGTCGGCAGTAAAGGGTCCAGGCCAATTGGCAAAAGAGGTATTGTTGGGCCTCTTCGGCTAGTCGGGAGATGGGCTTAGCTCAAGGCTAACTGTAGCTTGTTTTGGAACAGAGACGTTAGCCAGGAGTAGCCACTCGGATTGCAGCTAGCTAGTTGCGATGATCCGGTGTAAAGGTTCAGAGCTTGCGGTAGGAATCCGGAGATGTGGTAGAGAAAGAGCAGTCTGATATGCTCTGGGTTGATGTCGCGCTGGTGTCCTAGTTAGCTTAGAAGACCGCTAGCAAAGACTAACTGAGTACGAGCTAGTAGCTAGTTAGCTGGCTAGCTTCTGATGGTGGTTCCGGTTCTAAAGTAAAGTATAGAAAAAGCAGATCCGTACCACATTGGGTGATGCGGGTTGCAGGAGAGTATATTCAGCTCTAGTTTGAAAGTGAGATTAAAATATGTACGAAATATATACAGAAAAAAAACGAAGAAAACTATATTTACACTAGACAGGACGGGACAAGACAAAACACACGTCCGACTGCTACGCCATCTTGGAAATCGATTGCTCTGCCGCAATCACTGTTATTTCTATCTTCCTGGACCTTCTCTACACTTTGGCAGTGCCATTTATTGCCATTCATTACCATAGCTATAAATGCCACAAAATCCACCTTCTTAACCTATAACATATCAGGATCCTGCTGATGAAAGGCAACCCCTGCAGCCTAGGCCTATCCACTACCATTCAAAACCTTTTCAGCTGCTGCATATGAAATGCTCTGTACAACCCTGACCACCTCATTCTCTTTCACCCTCATGGGGCATTTGTCCACAACTAGGACATGTCGGCTTCTCCCATCTGCAAACACTTGCTGCATAACCAAAAGCTTTACAGTGATCACACTGCATTGGTATTGGGATAAATGCTCTGACTCTGTAGTTAATATACCCTAACTGCACTTGAGTAGGGAGAGACTCCATATCAAAAGATATAAGAACAGATAACGTTACTCTTCACTGTTTCACCATTCACCAAATCAAATTTATTTATATAGCCATATAGCCCTTCGTACATCAGCTGATATCTCAAAGTGCTGTACAGAAACCCAGCCTAAAACCCCAAACAGCAAGCAATGCAGGTGTAGAAGCACGGTGGCTAGGAAAAACTCCCTAGAAAGGCCAAAACCTAGGAAGAAACCTAGAGAGGAACCAGGCTATGTGGGGTGGCCAGTCCTCTTCTGGCTGTGCCGGGTGGAGATTATAACAGAATATGGCCAAGATGTTCAAATGTTCATAAATGACCAGCATGGTCGAATAATAACAAGGCAGAACAGTTGAAACTGGAGCAGCAGCACAGTCAAGTGGACCGGGGACAGCAAGGAGTCATCATGTCAGGTAGTCCTGGGGCACGGTCCTAGGGCTCAGGTCCTCCGAGAGAGAGAAAGAAAGAGAGAATTAGAGAGAGCATATGTGGGGTGGCCCTTCCTCTTCTGGCTGTGCCGGGTGGAGATTATAACAGAACATGGCCAAGATGTTCAAATGTTCATAAATGACCAGCATGGTCGAATAATAGTAAGGCAGAACAGTTGAAACTGGAGCAGCAGCATGGCCAGGTGGACTGGCCACACGATTCAATTCAATTCAATTCAAGGGCTTTATTGGCATGGGAAACATGTGTTAACATTGCCAAAGCAAGTGAGGTAGACAACATACGTCATCCGCCGTGCTTCTATCAAGCAAGACATACCTCCTCAAAATCGACTTCCCACGAGACGCCAGATATAACCATTAGATATAACCATTTGAGGGATGCCCTGTTCCGAAGAGACACACACGAGACTTCAAACGTATCAAATCGGTTAGGACACAACGCACGTCCCTTCTGATCCAAAGAATCACAACAAAAAAATCGAAACAAGACTGCCTCCTCACTTTACCCAGCACTCTCTCCAACAGTTTGGATAACTCAACTGGTTTCTTCAAGATTTGTACTATGCTCAACTGCTCCTCATTTAACAAACCGTACTCCTACTAGATACGAATGGTCATTCTCATCACTGTACACTAGTTTACTCTGTTTTTCATTATTTTGGACAATTCTCAAATTCTCCTTGATTCTACGCCATTGTTTTCAGATTCCACTTCTTCATCCGCTTCCGTATCTTTCGTTCGTCTGGTCGGGAACTTTTCCCTCCCTACTGGTGCAATAATACACTTGCGCAGTAATGTGCCCTACGACGGTGAGCGAGCATGCGCACTGCTGAAATGACACAGTATTACCACAGATAGAACAATGGGACAGATATTTCACTGGATGTTTAAATGTGAAGCATCCGCTCGTCGTTTCCACTCACTTTGTATGTTGTCTACCTCACTTGCTTTGGCAATGTTAACACATGTTTCCCATGCCAATAAAGCCCTTGAATTGAATTGAATTGAAAGCCCACTGGCGAACAGTGGGAGAGGATGGAACGAGATAGTTTTTGACCGACATTCGATTAAACATTTGATCTGAATTACAGTTCTCTGTTCCAACAGAGTGGTCTACTGTTCGAAACCGAATTTAAACCAGTGTTTAGAAGGAGCGCAAAGGCGAATTGAGTTATTGTACACGCGCACCTCACAGGGTAGCAATTCCCTTACGGAAATATGCAGACGATGCTAGAACGCGCCAATTGGATCTCACGAGCTCGTGCTTGGCTCTGCCTGCCCCCCTCCGGCTTCTTCTGCAGACTATGGCTAATTTGTTCCACATTGGAAACGACAGGCTGTGGTCTGTCTTTGTTTATTTATAAAACATATTTGGTATTATCACAGAACAAGGAGTAAGATATTTTACTTTATGTATAAATAAGAAGCAATTTCCACTCCCCACCAAATATTGTGAGGAGAGGATGCCCAGTGGCCGGAAGCGGGAGAGTATGGCGCGAGATGGAACTGGGCCGAAATTCTGCTGATTTTCAAATCTAAGAAAAGCCCGATCTCAATCATGTTTCCTGTTCCGAAAACTAAAAATCTGTTACGAACAGAGTGCACCAAGTGTTCTAGACTTGACCATTTGCCAAAGTTCCTAAAAAATTGCGTTGTTTACAAGTGCGAATTTAGTTCTTGCACACCTGCACTTCACAGAGAAGGCATTCCTTAATGGTAATTAAGTGATAATGCTGAAAAAAATACGGTGTTTTGTTAGGCCCGAGAAGAAGTGAAGGCCCGGCAAACTGTGCCAATATATCCTCCATACACCAGCTTCGAGGGCATTATCACTTTTATACAACGGTTTACAAACATATTCAAATTATGATTGACATATGCTGATTAAAAACGTTACTTTGATTAATTTATTTATAGTACTGTAATGAAACAGGCAGGGAGCAGGCCTCGAACCCTCGATCTTCTAGCCCGAAGTCTAGCTAGTATTCAGAGCCCTCTTGCGACACATCTAGCGACTTTTTCTGGTGTTATTGTATACTTTTGGAGACTCTGACGTGAAAGCACGTATTGGTCTTACTCTTCTCAACGAGCAGCAGGTGCTGCCGTGGGCCACACCCCAGTCCCAAAGCACTCACAGGCGGCCCAGTCTTTTTTATTTATTTAAAAAATATATATATATTAACAACAAATCAACACATAAAGCACATGAGGGAACACAAACATACATAGATTCCAAAAAACAATGGACAATCGAGCTAGGGGGTACAATATCACATTACAATTACACAAGGACCTTAAGGGACATGTATATACTTAGAATTCTAACAGCTCTTTTGTTAGTAGAGCATTTCTTAAAATACAGTTCAATTTCTTTTTGTAGGGTAAGAAAATGTGGTTTTCTGTTTGTAAATTTACATTTGTGTATATGAAATTTGGCCAAAAGAATAATGAAATTAATTACATAAAAATGATTCCGCTTATTTCTATTGTATGTAAAGAATCCAAACAGTACATCTCTCCACAATAGTGTAAAATCTTCATAAATGTGTTCAATTATAAACCTACTGATGTCTTGCCACAGTTTTCTTACATGCATACAATGCCAAAAAAGATGCACAACTGTTTCTGGGTGGTCATTACAAAAGGAGCAATTTGATTTGATGTTTTCCTTAAACTTCTTCATATAGTGGTTGGCAGGATAATATTTATGAATAATTTTAAAGGAAACTTCCTTAATTTTGTTAACAAGTAGGTATGTGTGTGGCAACATCCAAACTTTTTTCCAACAGATATTATCAATAAATCCATTCCAATAAGGCATGACATAAGGTATAGATAGATACAACATCCTGCTGAAACAAGGATCGTATCGCTCTGTTGTTGAATGGACCAAAAGAGAAACAAATCTTTCCTACTGATGAGTCAATAGGGTCAACAGAAGGTAGGCTCTGAGGGTCAGGTCTTGACATGTTCCTGAATAACATAGCAACACCTGAGGGAATGGCATCTAAAACAATTGCAAAATCTTTAGGTCACAGGCGGCCCAGTCCTCGCGCTGCAGTCAGAGCAGGAGATGTTCACCTCTGCGCATGCGGCTTACATTCAGCGCTGGATGTAAATGTAAAAAACTAAGTGTCTCTTGGTCACTTTTGTAGGTCCCAAGCCCGGATAAAGGAGGAGAGTTGGAATTGTGACAGAAAAAAAACAAGAATCGACAGAGGAAAGTTAATTTGTAGTTCTAAATATATTTAGGGTGTTTTTAAATCACTTTTTGTCTCTCCCATGACATTATTCCTCTCTCCTACAGCGTCCATCACAATTAACATGCACATGGCCAATTATGCAAATTAGGCGATGGCGTCATTTAGCGACTTTTAGGACAGCCAATAGCTACTTTCCTTACTGAGGAGTTGGCAACACTGCACTACTCCCTCCTTTCAAAGAGCACTAGCTTGCGACTCAACATCTTATAGGAATGCGCTCACCGGCCAAGCACACGCACTGTCGTGGATGCAAGGTCTGATCACTTCTGACACCAATGTAATGCGAGGATGCAAGGTCCGATCACTTCTGACACCAATGTAATGCGAGGATGCAAGGTCTGATCACTTCTGACACCAATGTAATGCGAGGATGCAAGGTCCGATCAGTTCTGACACCAATGTAATGCGAGGATGCAAGGTCTGATCACTTCTGACACCAATGTAATGCGAGGATGCAAGGTCTGATCACTTCTGACACCAATGTAATGCGTGGATGCAAGGTCTGATCACTTCTGACACCAATGTAATGAAACAACAGGGAGCAGGCCTTGAACCCTCAATCTTCTAGCCCGGAGTCCAGCGCGCTATCGACTGTTCCACAAAAGCATGCTCCAGCGGCAGAATCGATATCCACGCTTATAAATCCAGGGTCGTTACACTACTATTTCCTTCCACAAGATATAGTCCCAACACAAATCTAGGGTTGCTACCCAATCCGGCAGGTTGTTCTTTCTATCAGTTCAGTTGCCAAAGATGCGACCCAGTCGTTCAGTCTATTTGTTTTGTATATATAGACGTGACCCAGTCGTTCAGTCTTTTTGTTTTGTATATATAGACGTGACCCAGTCGTTCAGTCTATTTGTTTTGTATATATAGACGTGACCCAGTCGTTCAGGCTTTTTGTTTTGTATATATAGACGTGACCCAGTCGTTCAGGCTTTTTGTTTTGTATATATAGACGTGACCCAGTCATTCGTTCTGAATATTCCATTGCCATACTGGCTGGCAAAGTTCTTATCCCTTGCTTGCTAGGTATCCAACTACGGCTAACTTACAGTCATGTCAAAAAGTGCATCCAGAAGAACAGCAAAGTAGCTGCATTTGTTTAAGCTGTTATCTAGTGTTATTTATTTGGGTACATCCATAACAATGAGCTAATGAGGTCCGATTTCGGTTGGCATAGAACACGTGCTCACTCGTCAGGACACTTCAGAGGAGCTAGTAAACAACACAGCTAACACAATCACTTCAAACTGAAGCTGGAAAGACTGCAAACTAGCTGCACTTCGTTTCGTTTTGCCTTTTTACTCCCAACACATTCAATAATATTGGTCAGCTGGATACATTTAAATAATGTTGCAAATGTCGGCAAGGCAGATGGTAAAGTCTATACAAATATCTGCTGTTGAAAACTAAATGTTAGTTTAAAAGAAATGTGAGATAATGTCAGGATGCTTTTTATAGTGGAGATCAAGTTTATAAACTGCCTGGCTGGGCTGATGAGACAGTGGATTGCGCAGTCAGATGGAACAGAGTAAGTAGGCATTTTAATGTCATAGATTTAGCAGGTGGTAACTTGTGGAATAGACACAGGCTGGAATGCGGTTTTAACCAATCAGCATTCAGGATTAGACCCCATCGTTTTATAATATGCAAATACATGCTAGAACGCTCCAATAGGATCTCTCTAACTGTTGCTTGGCTCTGCCCACCTTGCTTGTTCTGCCCACTATGCTTCATTTGCTCCCATTGAAAACAACACAGATTAACTAACTTGGGTTAGTTATAAATATCTTTAGTAGAACAATAGAACAATGATACAAATCTTTGGTATTATCACAGAGTTTGTAAACCTACTATACAATCTTCGGTATTATTATAGTAGCTTAATGTCCATGAGGCCCCATTTGTGTATTTTCTTTTTAAGGAGATTTTGCCATCTTATATTTGGCATTTTCTTAGTTATCTTATCCTTCATCAGGCACAAAGGGATGTGTGTGGTATGGCTCAGGAGTTAGCCATGATGGTGATACTGTAGTCAGTCAGTCACAGGCACGAATGGACTGGTATCTTCCTTCCAAAAACAAGTGTGATTGCACTGTGGAAAAATGTTCACAGCCTTTTTCTGTATCATCACATGATTGATTCTGATCATATTGTGTTTTGTAATCACGCTAAACTGTAACCAGAATAAGTGTTTCTGTGCGGTTTCCCTTTGTCAGCAAAAGATGGCAGTGAGAACAAAGGAATCCTTCTTTGAACCTCGAGTATTGAGTATTGCAGTGATCTTAAAGTGTCAACAGGGGGCGCCCATATGGTGTTACCAAAGATTTGTGTAGCTAAACCGTATTCGGTAGTGTTACAGTTTGCCTCAGCCTGATTCAGGTCCACTTGTCTTCCTGTTGTAGAATAACCCACATAAATGTACACACTCACCTTGGGTTGAGGAGGTGTGAAATATATTATGATTTTATGTTGCACTTATAGCTTCACCTTCATGCCTGTGATGATGACCGACATACCTGGGAGTATTTGTTCACACACACACACACACACACACACACACACACACACACACACACACACACACACACACACACACACACACACACACACACACACACACACACACACACACACACACACACACACACACACACACAGTGGGGAAGAGGACTTGCATGCGTTCTTCAGATGGTTGATCAAGGGGCTGTGTGTGTGTGTGTGTGTGTGTGTGTGTGTGTGAGAGAGAGAAAGTGAGAGAGTGAGTGTGAGTGTGTGTGTGTGTGTGTGTGTGTGTGTGTGTGTGTGTGTGTGTGTGTGTGTGTGTGTGTGTGTGTGTGTGTGTGTGTGTGTGTATGCACGTATAGTGGGCATGTCTTGGCATGCACATTAGGATGTTAGGATGTTTGATTCATTAGTGGTCTGTTCCAGTGAGTAACTGTCTGAGACACGACTGAGTGATGTGCATCCTTTGACCAGATTGTTGGTGAGGGGAAGAGAGAATGAAAATATTAAAATGGGTTAGTAGAAGAGAGGAATTGAGAGAGAAAGAGGCAGACAAACGTGTTCAAATCAATAGACAATATTGGTTGTATTTCATGGCCATAGAGAGACTGTGGGTGTATATGCTGTAGAGATGACTAGATCACAGGAGGTTGGTGGCATCTTAATTGTAGAGGTCAGGCTCGTGGTAATGGCTGGAGCAGAATAAATGGTATCAACCCATGCGTTTGATGCCATTCCATTAGCTCCTTTCCAGCCATTATTAAGAGTCGCCCTCCCCTCAGCAGCTTCCACTGCTGTAGATGACCATGCCAGGTAGAAACAAGTGTTGTCTGTCAGTAACAAATGGCACCCTTCTATCGGCTCCATTCTCTCTAGATTTAAACGGGGGCTTTCTGGTGTTGATACGTGTTGAAAGACAGAGAAAACATTTATTTAACAATTATTGCGAAAGGGAATTTCCAAAATGGCTTCAAAGAAGATGGAGGGGGGAAAAGTTGGACATTAACTTACATGGTTATGTTGTCGGGTTCTTCACTAAAAGAATCATTACAAAATCATGATGGCGCTCTTTCTAAAGGATATGCACCACAAGGATTCAAGGGTGCTCTTTTGTTATGTATTAGTCAGTGACACAACAACCACCAAAAATGTCATGATTACAGTTATGCAAATTTTGAATTGGAGTCAATGGAATCTGGTGAGATTTGTACAGCGGGACAGAGCAGAACAGGTTGTGCCAGCCTGGTGATTACCAGGGTGTGTCTGTTCTCTTCTGTATTCTCACAGTTCGCACACACACACACACACACACACACACACACACACACACACACACACACACACACACACACACACACACACACACACACACACACACACACACACACACACACACACACACACACACACACACACACACACACACACACACACACACACACACACACACACACACACTCTCT
Source organism: Oncorhynchus keta (assembly GCF_023373465.1). Lineage (NCBI taxonomy): Eukaryota > Metazoa > Chordata > Actinopteri > Salmoniformes > Salmonidae > Oncorhynchus > Oncorhynchus keta. The sequence continues at coordinate 32,923,874 of NC_068431.1, read as the reverse complement.
GTATCCTGCTGGCATTGCCAGTTAGGTTAAGGGTGAAGCATTCTGCCATATTGGCAATGGTGTGGTGCAGAGGAGCCGGAATTTACCACTTTTGGTCTACAATCACCATCAGTAACACCAATTCTACTGGCTTTAAAACCTCTCAGTAAGCTGTTTCAGTCACGCAGCTACAGTCATTCCGAAACAGCATATCAATTAACATGAATGCCACTATGACTACACACTCAGATTAACTGAGTTATAACAACATGAGAACATGTTGTTTGAAGCAGTTGATTAATTAGATTGTTGTAGGCTATAACATCACAATAAAATAATGATTTATGCCATAGCTGTGAAATACATTTGTAGTTTCCTTTGTTCAGAAGTGGTTATTGTGTGAGCCTGTGTGCATGTGTGATTTTAGTGGAAAGACACTGTAACGGCACAATAGACAGTTTGGAAGTGCCCACTGGGCGAAAACTGGATAAATCAACATTGTTTCAAACTCATTTAAACCAGAAAATGTCATGTGAAGAGTGAGGACGTTAAATAAATCTGGAAAACTGATTGGATTTGCAAAAAGCCAAACATTTCACATTTTTTTCACCTAAATTGAATGTCAGGGTGAAATGTTTGGTTGATTTTAAGGTGAATTCACGTTAGTTGACAACTGAACTAAATGTAAATCAAAACTAGATGTTGAACTGATGTTTATGCCCAGTGGGTGGTGTGTGTGTTTTCAGAGGAACCCAATAGCTTTACTATGGTTAGTTTGGAACAGGTGAGGTGTTTCTTACTCAGAAATGAAACCATATGCATATTCAGAAGACAAACAGAGACTGGTGACTTGCATTAATGAATGTGGTTTGTGCAGAATGGAGCAGAATAAGATTTTCCTCTCACTTTTTCCCACAATTACATACAAATCACTGATAATGACTTGCAAATAAGCAACACTTGTTAATATTACTGCCTCATCATGCAAGTGGTTGCAAACTAACATTTAGATGGTCAACCCTGGTTCAATTTGCAGTCCAATGAGTGCCTGATCATCACTAAGCTAAGGACCCTGGGACTAAACACCTCCCTCTGCAACTGGATCCTGGACTTCCTGACAGGCTGCCCCCAGGTGGTAAGGGTAGGCTGAACACATCTGCCATGCTGATCCTTAACACGGGGGCCCCTCAGGGGTGCGTGCTTAGTCCCATCCTGTAATCTCTGTTCACCCACGACTGTGTGGCCAAGCACGACTCCAACACCATCATTAAGTTTGCTGACGACACAACAGTGGTTGGCCTGATCACCGACAACGATGAGACAGCCTATTGGGAAGAGGTCAGAGACCTGGCAGTGTGGTGCCAGGACAGCAACCTCTCCCTTAAAGAGAGCAAGGCAAAGGAGCTGATCGTGGACTACAGGAAATGGAGGGCCGAACACACCCCCATTCACATCCACATCACCAACAAACTATCATGGTCCAAACACACCAACACAGTCGTGAAGAAGGCACGACAACACCTTTTCCCCCTCAGGAGACTGAAAAGATTTGGCATGGGTCCCCAGATCCTCAGAAAGTTCTATAGCTGCACCATTGAGAGCATCCTGACCGGTTGCATCACCGCCTGGTATGGCAACTGCTTGGCATCCGACCGTAAGGCGCAACAGTGGGTAGTGCGTACGGCCCAGTACATCACTGGGGCCAAGCCAGCGGGATCCGTGCGCTAAGAGGTTAACAGCTTCTACCCCCAAGCCATAAGGCTGCTGAATAACTAATCAAATGGCCACTCGGACTATTTACATTGACCCCCCCTTTGTTTTTACACTGCTGCTTTGTACACTGCTGCTGCTCACTGTTTATTATCTATGCATAGTCACTTTACCCCTACCTACATCTACAAATTACCTCGACTAACCTGTACCCCTGCACATTGACTCGGTACCGGTACCCCCGGAATATAGCCTCGTTATTGTTATTTTATTGTGTTACTTTTTCTTACATGTTTTACTTTAGTTTATTTAGTAAATATTTTCTTAACTCCATTTTCTCAAAACAACATTGTTGGATAAGGGTAAAGTCTACACCTGTTCTATTCGGCGCATGTGACAAATAAAAATGGATTTGATTTGGAATAGTCATTTTTCATTAACTATAATCAATCAGATGTGTTACTGTAACCTCACAGCGCTGACATGATTTGCAATCTGAAAGTGATATGATGTAAATGTTTAAGGAAAAGAGACGCTCTGTAACGTGATAACCATTGAATGTGAAACATAAGTAGATGAAATGTGAGAGAGAAGTCAATATACTCCCTGTCCCTCCCCAAGGCTGATATGTGAGTGTCTCTGAGGACTCTAGGGCCAGTCCTAATGGGTTGTGTGGCCACAGTCACGGCATATCACATGATTCAAAAATAATGAACAAAACCCAGTGACTTTATTTCAGTCCACTTTATTTAAAGATAAAACAGGACATACATACATCGAAAAGAATTCCGAAGTACAGACACTTACCATTACACAGACATTTACACATAGAAATGTAAACACACAGAGAAAGACACACACACGCAAAAATGGGGCTCCCGTATGGAACAAGATGTTCTAAAACTGCAAAGGAAAACATAAGTCATTTCTCAAAAGCTAAGTCATCTTGGCTCAGCAAATTTATGACCACAAAAAGAACATGTACTGGTCAAGCCATGATTTCAGCTACTTCTAAATACAAACCCTGAAGCAAAAACAAGAAAAAAGCTGTACTAATAAAATGCAACGTTAGACAAAAAAATATCAGCTATTGAGCAATAGTGGAAAATGGAAAGAAGTGTGTGAGAGAAAAGAGAGAAGTGTAAAGTGGAAGGAGGAACTATCTGAGGTGAGGACTGTGTGTACCATAGCAAATACTGGCTGGCTGTCACAATGGAGTGTTGCAATAAGGTGTGTGCTTTCTTGATTCTCTGGAAATTCAAGGGGATTGAGACAAACTCCAGAAACACACACAATCCCTTTTAACAGATAGGCAATGATACATGCACACATACATACACACACACACACCGATCGGACAAATTAACGGCAATACATTTTAATTTACAAACAGATATACATATATAACCACTTTAAAAGAAGTCAACAAAGAATACATCAATAAGAGAGCGAATAAACCAAACTTATGTCTAAAATATTTTGCAACAAAGGAACAATAACATCAGACCACACAGCTCAAAATGGGAACCGATGCTTCAACACAATGATAACAACCACAGACGGACAAGGAGAAAACAGGATGCTGGTCAGATGAAAGAGCCCGAAATGTCAGACAGCCTACAGACTGTTGTCGCCTTGCAATGTAACAGCCAACACCAGTCTGATAAGCTATCTGACAGGCCGAGAGAGTGACGGACATGCCTGAGACACAAACACACACGTAACATGAGGAAAGAGGAGGGGAAAAAATCCTTCCATTACTTACCCTGAGAGAGAGAGGCTGTATTTGAATTGGGTGATTAGCAGAGCTGCAGCAGACTGGAGGGAGGCTGAGGCTCTGTGCGTTCAACAGTGCCTCTCTGTTTTGAATCTACTCGACTGATTCGTCTCCTGGCTCCGTCACTGGGGCAGTGCAGCGAGTTCATAGGAGGGTTCACTGGAGGTAACGCCACAGACCCGTTTCACTGCGCTCGCTCTCTTTTTCTCTCCACTCACTCCCCCCCTTTCCTGCCTGTCCGCCCGGAGCTCCCAAACCAACATACCAGGGCAACAGTACAAAATAATACACAAATAATTCACAAGCAATTACGAAAAATAGGAATCTTGGATCACAAGCCAGCTGACGTTATCCAACAAGCATAAGACAGAAAAAGTAACATATTGATGACATAACATAATTTTAAGTGCTGCCCTTCCTCCCAGAGGAATTGTGAACATGAGCTTGCGGAGCATTCAAGCTTTACATGGGAGTTGAGAGAGTGCAGAGGAGTCTGCTGCATTAACACACACACTGTCTGAAACTCCCTCCATAGCCAGGCACTGAAGACAAAGGAATCACTTACCACAAGCTTCAAACCAGGCACAACCCCTAAAAGATCATATAAACTAAACAGATACCACCAAACACGACTTGTGATCCGAATGAAAGGCTCTATAAGGAAGAGAGTTCCAGAAGTGGCACAAACACAGATCTGATTCAATCCATCAGTGCATCTGGTTGGTTGAGCAGCCCCAGGTCTGACTCATGTGCTCTCTTATTGGAAGTAGAAAATAACTCCAGACAAAGGGACCAGGAGAATGATTCATGGACGATTTATGAAGTCTGATCCAAAGGTGCTCACTCTGTGGAATTTTACAGCATAGAAATGACATCAATAGTAGTATAGGTACAGATAAAAATCAAGTGATTTAACTCCCTGTTTTGATTTATTCAGATCTATCTACATCAGATTTGTAGAAGTGAAGTTATGAAAATCCTATATGATCATAGCTATATTTACAAGATGTACATTCCATGTCTATCCCATTTCAGTTGAAACAACAACAACAACAACAAACACAAACCCTAATAAATGAACTGGGAATACAAATTAGGCCTTACACAACTCAAATAATATATAACATCAGTCCCTGCATTACAGTGCACACACCAAATCATTTAAGAAAAATAAAACCGATCCAAGCCAAACATAATCATTTAAATAAACAGGCTCTATGATAAGACTATCAATCAGTTCTAGTCGTGGAAGCTGGACCAAAGAGTACTTAAGGCCTCGCAGAGGAGAATCAGTGCCAGTAGCTGCTGACCCACCCACACACAGTCACTGTAGAGCTGCTCAATGAAATGGATGTCCTATCCATACAACACCACACCACATGGCCATGCACCTACCTTATAGTGACCAACCACTGAGGAAGCAAAGAACTATGGGCCATCATCTCTATCAAAAAATCCTGGGAAGCAAATAAATTAAGTCCAAGTTCCATGTAAACGGATAACCTTCAGTATCACTACAGAAACAAAGAAAACGGTTACTTCATACGGATGGATATCCATCGATCGATAACATGGACGCCCATACTTCGGATTATGGCGATTTGTGTCTCATTGGAGATTATTGGAGACAGAGAAAAAAGAGGAGGATACAGCAGGTTTGTGCTGAGGGTTTTATGACCGAGAGCCCAGAATGTGTACTAGGCTAGCTGCTCTTCTCACTTCTTAGTGTTGCCTTCACTTGGTCTTCCCCTCAGAGTACATCTGCTGCTGCTGGCGCTTGGCATAGCTCTGGGCCATGGAGTTGACGATGGAGCAGACAAAGAAACAAACCATGACCACGATCACCTTCTCAAAGACCCACGACAGCCAGTTTTCATCCTGCAAGAAACGGAACAGAAACAGAAGGGGCGAGACCCTGGTCACTATGGAGTCAGCCTTCCCCACATAGTCCCTAGCATCTACAGTCTTTGATGCTAAACTAGAACCTATGTTCTATCTGAGTGGGATGACATCTGCTCCCACATCCATCCATGTGCAGGACACAGAGAGATCAGTGGTAGTAAAAAGCAAACCCGCCAAACCTCCTCCCTCGCCCCCGGTGACCCCAACTGGCAGCCTCCGTTTCCCCAAAGGTAAATTGCCTCGCTTTTCTCCTGTAACTGCAGGAGGTTCAAGTTACAATAAAAAAAGGAACATTCTTCTAGAAACAGCCTTAATCTCTCGTTGTGCAACTCAAAGTCTCTCCTTTCCCTTTCTCTCTCTTTCTCACTTGCTCGCACATCGGATGAGGAGGAAAAAAAGAAAAATGTTTTCAATTAATCATTTCGAGAGAGAGGGAGTGGGAGAGAGAAAGCGAGAGAGAGGCAGAAGGAGCAGGAGAGGGATACAGAGCGAGAAAGAGAGAGAAAAAGAGAGGGAGAGATTTTTTTTTTAAGGTTTCAAAGAGATACGGCTCCAGCTACAACTGGCTCTTTTTGTTCCAGACAGATTTTTTTTATGGATTGTCAATGCAGGGCAGGGGGGGCCCGCCCGCCCCCCAGTCATCACTTAGCAGTGGGTTCAGGCGGGGCACTCTGTGACAAGGAGAAGTGACTGAACACTCACACACTCCCCTTCACTCAGACTAAGCATGACTCAGCACACCTACTGCTAACACTGTTAAGTGCTAATAGTGCTACACTGCTAATAGTGCTATAGCTAGACCCTACACTGGCCCCCTCTCCCTTAGCCCCAGCCCCCTCCTAGCCTGTCCTCGGCCTGCCCAGCCCACCATGCACCCAATGAACCCTCTCTCTGTCACTCTAAATGCTGCCCAGAGGCCCTGAGAGGTACAGTACTATTACATTGCTACTGCTGGACTACAGTATCATCTCCACTGTATATATTCATCCCACTACTGTAATAGAAAGAGTCAGGGAGAGATGGGAGGATTACAAATCTGAGAAAATTAAATATGAAATAAAAGTTCAAAAGAGAGAAGAAAATGAGATTGAAAGAAACGCGAATAATAAAAAAGTAAATTACTGAAAGAGAGGGAGACAAAAAAGAGAGAGCGAGATAGAGAGAAGATAAAGAAAGAAAAGTGGAGGGAGTCTAAGAGAATGAGAGAAAGAAAGTGAGGGAAACATTCTTTAGAGAGAGGGCCTCTCAATGAGGGAGGTAGTGAATAGAGGAAGGCAGTAGAGTATAGTAGAGGATGGGCCCCTGGATGAGGTACTTACGGCTGAGGTCCCCTCTCCCGCGTGGTGGTGCATCTTGGCTCTCTGGGCCTGCAAGTACTCCCTAAAGGGCTTCTGTAGAGAGGAGCCCAGCACTGGGACAGCACTGCCACACAGCCAACAGATAGAGGGAAAAAGAAGGGGAGGGAGGGAAGGAGGGAGGGTGGGTGGGATGGAGGCAAGGAGAGAGACAGAGGGGAGGGAGGAGGGGAAGACAGAACACGTCACATCATTGTTACTCACCACCAAGCCAAGGGCAGCAACAAAGGGAGACATGCTGTCCTGCCTTCCTGCTCCCTTCCTCTCTCCCTGCTTTCCTCTTCCACACAGAGAGCGAGAGAGACTGTGCATTCAAACAGCTCATCCCCACAGACAGGAATTCAGAACAGACCAACAAAAAAAAGAAACAGTGAAAAAGTACAGGATGTACTGAGAGCTACATATCCTAACACTTCAGCTTGTGTAAGAACAAAAAGAGAGAATAAAAAGAAAAGGGGAAAAAGTTGGCTTGTCCTCTAAGTCCACATACACACACACACACACACATACTCCGGCTCTGGAAACCACACACACACTCTGGCACACATACACGCACACATCCGCAAACCCGTTCAACTCCCCTGCAGTGCTCCTCTCCTCTCTGCTGCAGCGAGCGAGGAGAAATGAATGACTTCTCAGAACTCTCACATTTATCACCAGCGGTTCCTGTAAGAACTGGTTCCAGCCAATTAATGAGGAAGTGAGTCGTGCCTGTGTCATCACTGGCTGAGAGAGGGGGAAGGCCCTGCCCTCTACCAGCCATAGGATGAGGAGGCTGCTGTAAGACAGCCCATATTAGGAAAACCCTTTACAAGATTCAGCCACCAACTACAAGCACACTACCACCCCCCACCTCTCACACACACACACACACACACACACACACACACACACACACACACACACACACACACACACACACACACACACACACACACACACACAAAGAATAAGGAAGAGGAACAGACAGAGAGAGACAGATAGAGAGAGCGGCAGAGAGAGAGAGAGAGAGAGAGAATGCTGGCCCATCCCTAGTCAGGAGTTAGTGATTAATCACTAAACAAATACATACTAAAGACCTTACACTATTTAGTGGCACAACTTTGTCAATTATAACCCATTACCAACATTGTTAAAAGCATTCCAACTCCTGATTATAAAGGTGAAAATTCTACATCTCAAACACAACTCAAAGTGCAAACCGTATGTTCACAAAGGCTGTTGACTTCATAGGACCGATAAGTTTCTCTTTCAAACTCTTTAATTTACGCACTTCCCACACACTGAACACACACGTGTGCGTGTTCTCTCTCTCTCTCACACACACACACACACACACACACACACACACACACACACACACACACACACACACACACACACACACACACACACACACACACACACACACACACACACACACACACACACACACACACACACACACAATCTTCCCACTCATTGTGTGAGAAAACAAGAGTTGTCACAGCAAGCATTTTCATTTGCACGAGTTTACAACAGTTAAGTTTATTTTAATCATTAACCAAACACAGAGTTACGGATATCCTTGTCATGAATAGACAGAATAAAAAGACTAAGTGACAAAGAAAATCCTAGAGATGGATCATGCTCAACTGACCCAATAGAGAATGCACAAAAGAAGATCCAGAGGAAGATGAGTGTATTAAAGATTCATCCCCTCCACCATTCATCCTACACATTCTACAGCACTTTTTACACACATAGAAACCAAACCGCTTCTTAAATGCTAAATAGTACAACAATTCTGGTAATAACTTAACTCTAAGACAAAGAAATAAATTCAAAATCAGATCAGATATTCAATTTCCGACTGACTGAAACATAAACTGACAAGAACAAAGAGAGCAAGTCAGGGTTTGAGAAATGGCGGGCTCAATTCATGTCCTGTACGATGAGCAACACTGAGTCATGAGCCTGACACCAAAACTTAACAAGTTGACTCAAACTCAAACCTAACAGTCACAAATATGTTTTAATACCTCAGGGCTGTATCTGTGTGTCTTTACGTACATAAAACTGCCTGTTTTGAGCTTTTGGAACTATCACAAACGTTCTAGAACATTCTACAGACCAATGCTTTGTGAAACTTCTGGACTTGTGTTGTACTATATACCTGTAAGTATGTTTCAAACCATATATTGTGCTGTATTTTTGTAAGGGGCACTGACAGTGATTGTAATATATTTTTGTAAGGGGCACTGACAGTGATTGTAATATATTTTTGTAAGGGGCACTGACAGTGATTGTAATATATTTTTGTAAGAGGCACAGACAGTGATTGTAATATATTTTTGTACAAGGGGAATTGTAAATGTTACATTCTGACAATGTGAGTATGTGGAATCTGGAAAATATAGAATTTCTGAAGGTATGCATTCAAATATCTGTGATTAAACAATTGAAAAAATGTGATTTACTCTCTGTGAGTTTTTAAATTAAATGTTTTCTCTTCAATTATTTTTGTAACCACACCCTGAGTTTGCTGGCTCTTTAATCATAAGCGGGAGAATGTGGCAGTAGCCGTATTTCAGTAAAAGTCTAATAAAATAGTGCTATTCAGTAAACAATACATTCCTGTTATTTGCTTAACAGCTACTGAACAAACCTTGTAACCACCATGTTTGTTGAAATCATGTGGTTTACAATACTATAAAATAAAGATATTTACTATAGAGCAACAGTGTGGGTGAAGAATAATCAATGCAAACAAGAAAAACCGAGAAAACCAAATTGACACTTTTAGAATTAGCCTAACAATCAAATATAAAAAGAGGATTTCCCTATTAAAGAGGAATATGGCTTATCTAGTTCTTGTAATCAGTCACAATTGATCCATATAGATTCTAGCTAAAATAACGCCACTCGATTTCAAAATAAAATGTCTCTCTAAATGAACAACAAGCAGACATAAATATCAAGCAACGGAACTAAAACATATCACACATTTAAATGATAGATTTGAATCATGTCATGCATTTACTCTATAATCCTAAATCTATTAAAAGCATGAATCTAATACAAATAACTAAGGATATTAACCTAAGCAAAGTATAAAATCAACCACAGATTCTACAATCAATAGTAGTCTATTTCTTGACTGCCTTCTACCTTTAGAAAACTCTAAAACCAATGGTCAAAAACATGATTTTAGTACTTCAGGACTATCTTTGTGATTTTGTGTTACAGTATCTGGAACCTTTGCAAAAGAATACTTTTATGAACATTTTGTTTCTATAAAATCCCTATAAAATATATTTTTACACATCAGTGTATGAAATATTCACCAATTTCTAAAATCAGTTTGTTTTTGCATGTTGGTGAAGAGATGCTACTGATTTAACTATTGCTGAACAAATGCTACATTTAATTCCAAATGTCATTTTTCACATTTGAATGAGATAATTCTATTTTCAATAAACCATAACAAAGGTAGTCCAAATTGCAGTAATATTATGTAATCCAACGAGAGAGAAAACATTGCAATTTTTCTGAAGGGGGGACAAAACGATTCAAATGTGCAGTTAAAAACATGTCAACATCAAACACCAAACGTAGCATACATTTTGTCTCCAAATTCTTTCAGATCATTTTTACTATTACTGAATTAAGAAAACTCAAACATGTACTAGATCAGACAGGTCTTCATTCAGTGACTCACAATATACCAGAGCCTACATAACTACATCTGACAAAAAGATTCAAACTGAAGCTACATATAAAGTCCTCCAATAATCTACAAATGCATAATAAAGCCCAATTATATGCGATCAAAAGTTACCAAAAGCCTTCAGAGCTAAGATAAATAAATCAATGTTGTTGCTGTTATATTTAAGGTTAGATTTAATCAATATGCAACATTGAGGGCAAATATATGGCGTCATTAACCAGAAGAGGTGGTATGTTTGGACTACAGAGCCCACGCTAAAAAAAACTATCTGGACATAACATGGGAGCAACAGCTATTTGATGATGCCAGGTAGGACACAGGGGGTGACTTAAAGACTTGTAATGCATCACTGACCAAACAAATCACCTTCCTTTTTACATTGATATACTAGATCAGCTGCTGTGCCACATTTGGGTGTACTAACTCTCTTGTTAACTTTATGAAGCATGTATTGATCCATTTAAGTGAAGTGATGCATAGATTCATGCAGGGATGACCTTATCAAGCAGATGATTAGTCTCATTTCTCCTCACCCTGTGAGCTCACATCTCAGGTCAGTGATGGGAACTGAGGACTGACAGATCTATGGGAGGTATAGGTATCATCACACACACTGAAATATACAACAACTGAAGCAAACATGCATGCACACACAGTGACAGACACACACACACACACACACACACACACACACACACACACACACACACACACACACACACACACACACACACACACACACACACACACACACACACACACACACACACACACACACACACACACACACACACACAATACGCTGACGGTCAAACGGTCAAATCGACAGTGATGGGGGAGACGAGAGGCTGTGACTAAAGCCCTGCCAGCATGATTGACTGGGGGGACCTGTGGACATCCACATGCGGACAGGTAAGAGATAGGGCCTAGGCCATACTTAGAAGAATTGAAATGACTAGTACCTAATGCATCATGATATGTAAGAAAGGAGTCGTGCCAAATCAGATAACCATGGTTTCATTTCACCCCTGTCTGGCTCCCTGTCTGGCTGTGAAGGTCTATTTGCCTACCCACTCACAGCCAAGTCACATCAAGGAGGAAAATGTCTACTTATTGATAAATAACCAGGGAGGTGCTGAGCCATGTTCTTAACATCTCACAAGGAGACTTGCTTCCTTAACAAAACCACCACCAATACATCCTCCTCCTACATAGAGGGCAAAACATTAAAGAGTTCATTTGTGACCGTCAATAACGGGCCATTTTTTTATGTGCTATCATTTCCTTCTGTCGCGTATATTATATTCCCATTCTTTTTGGTGCGTTCATTTCCTTGAAACCAAATTCTACAGAACTTGATTCAGAGGTAACCTATGACCCCTGGCCCCCTGTGAAGCTGCCTGACACACACACACACACACACACACACACACACACACACACACACACACACACACACACACACACACACACACACACACACACACACACACACACACACACACACACACACACACACACACACACACACACACACACACACACACACACACGACCACAAGCAGCCACAATACACACATGAAAACTAGTGGCACAATCATAAATACCCACACACCCAACCCAGGGGCAGGGCATGACAGCGATAGAGAACAATTCTCACATGACAGCGAGCACAGCTAGCTAACCCCTGGCCAGGTCCAACTGGTTACAACATCACAACAAAGAGCTTAGGCAACTGTTAGTGTTACTCAACACAACACAACACCGCCAAGTTCACATCAAACATAACACTTCTGCCAGTACAACCAGATACAGCCAGAAACTCAGGCTTGGTGTTAAGGTATTGTGTCTGTCTGACCTGAGACAATGAAACCTGGAAGTCTTTCTAATATAATAATAATAATATATGCCATTTAGCGGACGCTTTTATCCAAAGCGACTTACAGTCATGTGTGCATACATTCTACGTATGGGTGGTCCCGGGAATTGAACCCACTACCCTGGCGTTACAAGCGCCATGCTCTACCAACTGAGCTACAGAAGGACCACAACTATGAATATCTATGATTAAACCACTCATCTAAAAGGTTTCCATCTCATTTTACAATTCTAATATTTCAATGTACAGTTTGTTGAAGATGTAACACAAACTGTATAATTGTTGTTATCTGGTAATAATGGCATATCTAATCAGGGCAGGTGCTCATACTTTTCTACTTCTCCTCTAGCCAAATTGTCCATGCTGTTTTACAGGCCTTTATTTTCTACAAAAACACACGGACTCATCACACATTGTAGGCTAAGCCAGGGAGAACCAGAGATGAAAGGGAGTTAGTTAAGTATCTCTGCTACAACCACTACTAGACTAGATGAATCAGCTAGTTAGCTAGGCTATGCTGTCAAAACAAGCTAGTCTTTTCTGCAGTTGGCCCCTTCACCCCTGTGCCTGACCATGAGACAACAAACGCTAACAACTCCAAAGTAACCTTCTACTGGCGGTATTCATTTCTCCGCTCGGCGCCGGTGGGGACTTCATGTAGCAACGCACCACCGAGCTCGCAGGGGACTTCATGCAGCAACGCACCACCGAGCTCGCAGGGGACTTCATGCAGCAACGCACCACCGAGCTCGCAGGGGACTTCATGCAGCAACGCACCACCGTGCTCGCAGGGGACTTCATGCAGCAACGCACCACCGAGCTCGCAGGGGACTTCATGTTGCAACGCACCACCGAGCTCGCAGGGGACTTCATGCAGCAACGCACCACCGAGCTCGCAGGGGACTTCATGTAGCAACACACCACCGAGCTCGCAGGGGACTTCATGTAGCAACGCACCACCGTGCTCGCATGGGACTTCATGTAGCAACGCACCACCGAGCTCGCAGGGGACTTCATGCAGCAACGCACCACCGAGCTCGCAGGGGACTTCATGCAGCAACCCACCACCGTGCTCGCAGGGGACTTCATGTAGCAACGCACCACCGAGCTCGCAGGGGACTTCATGTAGCAACGCACCACCGAGCTCGCAGGGGACTTCATGTAGCAACACACCACGAGCCCGCAGGGGACTTCATGTAGCAACGCACCACCGTGCTCGCAGGGGACTTCATGTAGCAACGCACCACCGTGCTCGCAGGGGACTTCATGTAGCAACGCACCACCGAGCTCGCAGGGGACTTCATGCAGCAACGCACCACCGTGCTCGCTGGGGACTTCATGCAGCAACGCACCACCGTGCTCGCAGGGGACTTCATGTAGCAACACACCACCGAGCTCGCAGGAGACTTCATGCAGCAACGCACCACCGTGCTCGCAGGGGACTTCATGCAGCAACGCACCACCGAGCTCGCAGGGGACTTCATGCAGCAACGCACCACCGAGCTCTCAGGGGACTTCATGTAGCAACACACCACCGTGCTCGCAGGGGACTTTTTTTCAAGATTATCTCCTTTGATAGACAATTTGTTGCATTTACAGTTACAAGAGAAAAAAGAGAGAACACATTTGTAATTTGTTTTAAAAAACACCACCAATCAAAAGGGCAGGTGCTCCAGCACAACTAGGACTCTACATGTGCATATGCCAGCATGTAATAATGGCCCATGTAGGGAAGTAATAATCCCTGATAATGATTTGTGAAGAGTGTAAAAAAAGTTACGGTGAAAAATACAGTGAAAAAAATGTATGTGTGACTCCATGTCTCACTGTGTCAGTCTGATCTGGTCCCGTTGAATCCGGCTCTTTCCCAATGACTTCATCACTAAGGCATGGAGCCCACTCCTGGATGAAGATCCCCCTAGTACTACCCAGCCAGTGTGTTTATCACAACTATGCCTGCTTCCTTCTCAACTATTTGTGGCACACACACACACACACACACACACACACACACACACACACACACACACACACACACACACACACACACACACACACACACACACACACACACACACACACACACACACACACACACACACACACACACACACACACACACACACAATCTCTTTCACAGACATACTCTCAGACAAATTCACAGAAAGGAGGGAGCACTAAACAATGAAGGGAGGGAGGGAAGAAGGGATGAGATCATTTCTTTTTTGGAACCGACTTATCAGCACGGGTCTGCAGGGTGGGACTGCCAGCTAAACACACCGTCTGCCCCCAGGGGTGCCCACTGCCAGGAAACAAAGAGCACCAATTATATATAGCACTCTCTTATTCCTGTCACCTCACATAGTCCTATAAAACAGCCCCCAACAACCCACCAACAACCACCCGGGTCTGGGCCTATGAGTGGCTGAGGAGGTGTGATGAGGTGAGAGGTCTGTGTCACTCAGTGACTGTGCTGGCCTTTCCAGAGGTAGGGTGTGGGTAGTGGCATGGTTGACTGACTCAGAGGGATAGAGACAGCCATGACTAGCCTGGCCAGGATTCCCAGTTGGAACGCAGGAGAGGCCAAGAGGAGGGGAGGGAGGCAGGGGAGCAGGGGATATGGGAGAAAGCTAGAACCAGAGTCTGCCTGGGCAGATCTGATCCCATTGATCCATTTAAAAAAAAGAAGTTTTATTTGACCTTTATTTAACCAGGTATCGATGGCCACACTACTGAGTCAGAGACACTCCACCTTGGTTGAATATCTCCAATGCTATATTTATTATTGCAACAAAAAAAAACAGTTAACAAACTAATTATGTAAGTAACAAATCTATGACTGACCAATGCAGAATCTGTGGCTTATAGAGTATGCAGTGAATAATGGGTGGCTGTGTACGTGCGGCTCATATAATACATTCACCTTGTTGATCATCTGCTTTGACATTCCACAGATCAACACATAGGTTACTATGGAGCTGGAGAAACCCACAGGCTGCAAGTCAGTCTTTCGCTCTAAAATTGTGTACAATATGTTCTACTTTCATTACATGCATAAAAAATAACAACACATTAACAAATAGCAACCATTTAAGATGAATATATTATTCTTAGTCAATTGTAATATTTTTATTGTCAGACCTCAGAACAAGCGAGAGAACGTGGTTCAGCGGTGAATCATGAGGAGTTTTTCAGTCTCCCCTTTGAGCACAGTAATAGTCTCAGGTTTGTGGCTAGGTTGTGCATACGCTTTGGGCAGGATGTGTCTGTCTGTCTGTCTAATGTACAGACAGCCAGTGAAAGTACTGCTCATGACCTACTTTATTGACCTTGCCCCTTCCTAACACCACAACGATACAAAATAGCAAATGTCTATTGCTAGTTCCAGTGCTTTACAACCACTGTTATTACCAAAGATGAAAAAGTATCTACAGTGTCTTCAGAAAATATTCAGAACCCTTGACTTTTCCCACATTTAGTTGTGTTACAGCCTCTATTTAAAATGGATTACAATGAGAGTGTGTGTCACTGGCCTGCACACACTACCCTATAATGTCAAAGTGGAATTATGTTCAAAATATATATTTTTACAAATTAGAAGTGAAAAGCTGAAATGTTTTGAGTCAATAAGTATTTAAGCCTTTTGTTACGGCAAGCCTAAATACGTTCAGGAGTAAAAATATGCTTAACAAGTCACAGAAGTTGTGTTTAATAATAATAGTGTTTAACATGATTTTTGAATGACTACCTCGGTAGATGTTCCAAAATAAAAATAAAAGCAAACACTGAATATCCCTTAGAGGATGGTGAAGTTATTAATTACACTTTGGATGGTGTATCAATACACCCAGTCACTACAGAGGTACAGGCGTCCTTCCTAACTCAGTTGTCGGAGAGGAAGGAAACAGTTTAAGAATTTCACCATGAGGCCAATGGTGACTTTAAAACAGTTAGCGTTTAATGGCTGTGACAAGGTGAAAACTGAGGACGGATCAACAACATTGTAGTTACTCCACAACACCAACCTAAATAACAGAGTGGAAAGAAGGAAGCCTGTAGAGAATAAAATGCATCCTGTTTGCAATAAGGCAACTGCAAAAAATGTGGCACAGAAATTAACTGTCATTTTTGTGCTGAATAAAGATATGGTTGGGGCAAATCCAGCACAACACATCACTGAGTACCACTATATATTTTTTATTTTATTTATTTATTTTATTTTTTGAATTTTTACCCCTTTTTCTCCCCAATTTCATGGTATCCAATTGTTGTAGTAGCTACTATCTTGTCTCATCGCTACAACTCCCGTACGGGCTCGGGAGAGAAGAAGGTTGAAAGTCATGCGTCCTCCGATACACAACACAATCAAGCCGCACTGCTTCTTAACACAGCGCGCATTCAACCCGGAAGCCAGCCGCAGCAATGTGTCGGAGGAAACACCGTGCACCTGGCAACCTTGGTTAGCATGCACTCACTGCGCCCAGCCCGCCACAGGAGTCGCTGGTGTGCGATGAGACAAGGACACCCCTACCGACCAAGCCCTCCCTAACCCGGGCGACGCTAGGCCAATTGTGCGTCGCCCCACGGACCTCCCGGTCGCGGCCGGTTACGACAGAGCCTGGGCGCGAACCCAGGGACTCTGATGGCACAGCTGGCGCTGCAGTACAGCGCCCTTAACCACTGCGCCACCCGGGAGGCCCCACTATATATTTTCAAGCATGGTGGTGGCTGCATGAATACCTGTCATCGGCAAGGACTAGGGAGTATTTTAGGAGAAAAAGAAACGTAATGAACCGAAGCACAGGCAAAATCCTAGAGGAAAACCTGGTTCAGTCTGCTATCCAACAGACACTGAGACAAATTCACCTTTTATAAGGACAATTTACCTAAAGCACAAGGCCAAATATACACTGGAGTTGCTTACCAAAACGACACTGAATGTTCCGTAGTTACAGTTTTGACTTAAATCGGCTTGCAAATCTATGGCAAGACATGGAAATGGCTGTCTAGCAATGATCAACAACCTACTTGACAGAGCTTGAAGAATGATGTGCAAATACTGTACAATCCAGGTATGCAAAGCTCTTAGAGACTTACCCAGAAACACTCACAGTGGTAATTGCTGCCAAAGGTGATTCTAACATGAATGACTCAGGGGTGTGAATACTTCTGTATTTAATTTTCAATCCATTTGCAAACATTTCTAGAAACATGTTTTCACTTTTCCATTATTGAGTATTGTGTGTAGATGGGGGAGAAAAAATGTAATCAAAACAAAATGTGGAATAAGTCAAGGCGTATGAATACTTTCTGAAGGCTCTGTGTGGTCAATCAAAACATGAAAAAATAGTAACTACTTTTTGATTCTCAATATAAATAACCTCACATGTTCCTTTAAAAAAAAAACGATTTAAAACCATTAGATGAAGACCATGGATAAAAATGTATGTGAAGCTCTGATAATTGCAAAATCACCTATTAGTACTATCAAGTTAAACATTCTTCCAATCATTTAAAACAAGTCTAATCAAGTATATCACCGATCTCTTCAAACACAAATTGATAAAAGGGTGTTAGAGGTACAAGAGTAAACAGTTGTTATTCAGTTTCTTTGTATGGAGAAATTAGCTGTAAATAATCCCTATTTAGATACAAACCCCTACACTAAAACACACCCTTTGACTTATTATCTTGACTGTCATTGTTCTGATATCACTGCTCTGTTTGTGTTCATGTTGAATGAGTTGCCTTGGAGCAACATCCTGCCCTGCCGTGTGTTCTGGTAACAGACAGACAGCGCTGTAAAGCAGGCCTGTGACTCAGGTCATAGGGTGAACAGAGGTGGACTGGACGGCTCTTTGATGACTTGTCCTCCATCTCTGGGGAGAGGTGCTCATACAGCACTTCATATAGCATCATCAGCATCATACAGACAGAGCATCACTGTACACAACAACAGACCACAGGCTGATACTAACCTATCCAAAACACTCACATCATGTTGACTAAAATCAGACAGGAATTATGTCGTTATATCAAGTCATAATAGATTTGTTGTTTGTTGCTAATTTAATCAATGATGTTGTACAAATGAAAAATACTTGGGGGAACAGGAGACAAAAACAAATGAATCAGGGATGAATAAAGCAGGAAGTAGCGTGCCGTGCAATGATGATCACGCCAAACTTAAGGGCAACGACACATGACACCGGACCCAGTGCATTGATCTGACCACCTACTTCACCCCCATCTCCCCCACTCTTACTTATCTGTACCTTAAACACACACAGAGAACAAAACACAGAGTACCAACCCCTTCACAGGCCTTCAATGTGATAATGACCACATACAGTACCAGTCAAAAGTTTGGGCACACCTACTAATTCAAGGGTTATTCTTTATTTTGACTATTTTCCACAAGGCAAAGGATGGCTACTTTGAAGAATCGAAAATATAAAATATATTTTGATTTGTTTAACACGTTTTTGGTTACTACATGATTCCATATGTGTCATTTCATAGTTTTGTTGTCTTCACTATTATTCTACAATGTAAAAAATAGTAAAAGTAAACAAAAGCCCTGGAATGAGTAGGTGTGTCCAAACTTTTGACTGGTACTGTATACATATCACCTATATCATACCTTCCTACTGACCTCTTGCCAAGTCGACCTTGCAAAAGAGGTTTTCTAACCTCAAGTGTCTTTACTGGTTTAATAAAAGTTAAATAAATAAATACAAATATCACTTATAACTGTCATTTAATAAGTCATAATATTTTATGTACTTAGTGAAGACCACCTGGATTCTGGACAGACCGAGCAAGCTCTCCAAGTCCTTATGTATTTCTCAAACCCTCTCCGATTGAGAGAAATCTATTTCTTGAGGGAGCCAAGTGCTGTAATCATAAGAAGAGGAGTTGAGTAAAGAGGCTCCCCGTTGTGACTTGCATTAAACTTAACGACTCTGTTATAAAAACCGCCAACCCCAATCTGGCCCTCCATCACTCTCTCCTCCACTCTGACCCCTCTCTCCTGTCCTCCTAAATGAGAAATCCGACTGTGTTTCCCCCTAGAGAGGCCTGGCCCGGCCTGCCACTATAGGCTTGATAAATGCCATCTTTATGAGGGCTTTTCAGGTGATCCGTCCCTCCCAGCCTTCGTTCTCAGCAGACAGTGACTAACAACATAACGTTGATTTGATTTTGGTATTGCTAAAATAATCTTGTGAGAGGTGAGGAGTCACCATAATCATCCAAACTTGACCTACATTTAATTCATCGCCTAGGCCTAAAGTTCACCTTCATTTAGAACACTTACTTAGTATCTGGTAAATTCCTTTAAAACTGGTCAGTTACTGATACAAACACAATTAGCCCAGGCACACATCACTCTCTCTCTCGCTCTCCCTCTGCATCCTCCAAGCCCTCCCTATGAGCAGGGCTCAGTGCACCCTGGTCTCAATGGGTTCCCCTGATTAAATAAAAGTTCAATTTTAAAAAAGGCTCACAGGGTTAAGCTTACTGTAGTTGAGTGTTAGTTGGTCTAGGAGGCAGGGAGTCAAGGAGCAGGAAAGGCCATCTGCATGGACATTGTGCTGATAATGTGCTCCATACTAAGACTTACTTTATACCTTCTCATGGAGAGGATCCCTTTTTCCCCATTCTCTATCCCTGCCATTCATAGGGAGACCCCCAGTCAGCCTGGTTTTTCTCCACACCAGCCCCAGCCCCTGCATCTCAATAGACCTCTCACCAATAATCCCCTCCATTGACACACAATCTGAGGGACTACTGAATTACAATACACTACATGTTACAGTGGCTGATTGACCGTGGTAGATGGGCTTCAATCAAAGTGATTGATTATCATCCAGGGAATTCCCATGCTGCTTTCAAGATCTAAACACAGTAAGTACAGTATAGTTACAGTAAGTGGGTAAAAATGCTACGAAATAATACACACACACACACACACACACACACACACACACACACACACACACACACACACACACACACACACACACACACACACACACACACACACACACACAAATGTTTTTTTTTGCTGTGAAGTGAACCACATAAGCTTTCTCAAGGCCATAGCCACAATGACTCAAACCGTATGGACAACTCAGACTTAGACCAGAAATGCCGTAGTCTTGCAGACACTGAATCAGTGTCTGAAAATATACAATACAATCATCATCATCAAGAACCATTTCATTCCCACATGTCATCTCATGTGATCTGGCTGTTGTGTTGAATAGCTGGCATAACCCACCAGTCTCACCACTACTCCAGCTTAAATGCACAGCCGTACTGCTAGGCAGATGACACACAGCTCTATTGGCGCCCCCCGTGGCGGAGATCTTTGTGGGCTATACTCGGGCTTGTCTCAGGATGGTAAGTTGGTGGTTGAAGATATCCCTCTAGTGGTGTGGGGGCTGTGCTTTGGCAAAGTGGGTGGGGTTATATCCTTCCTGTTTGGCCCTGTCCGGGGGTGTCCTTGGATGGGGCCACAGTGTCTCCTGACCCCTCCTGTCTCAGCCTCCAGTATTTATGCTGCAGTAGTTTATGTGTCGGGGGGCTAGGGTCAGTTTGTTATATCTGGAGTACTTCTCCTGTCCTATTCGGTGTCCTGTGTGAATCTAAGTGTGCATTCTCTAATTCTCTCCTTCTCTCTTTCTTTCTCTCTCTCGGAGGACCTGAGCCCTAGGACCATGCCCCAGGACTACCTGACATGATGACTCCTTGCTGTCCCCAGTCCACCTGGCCATGCTGCTGCTTCAGTTTCAACTGGCCTGGGCCCTAGGACCATGTCCCAGGACTACCTGACATGATGACTCCTTGCTGTCCCCAGTCCACCTGGCCATGCTGCTGCTCCAGTTTCAACTGTTCTGCCTTACTATTATTCAACCATGCTGGTCATTTATGAACATTTGGACATCTTGGCCACGTTCTGTTATAATCTCCACCCGGCACAGCCAGAAGAGGACTGGCCACCCCACATATGCTCTCTCTAATTCTCTCTTTCTTTCTCTCTCTCGGAGGACCTGAGCCCTAGGACCGTGCCCCAGGCCTACCTGACATGATGGCTCCTTGCTGTCCCCAGTCCACCTGACTGTGCTGCTGCTCCAGTTTCAACTGTTCTGCCTTATTATTATTCGACCATGCTGGTCATTTATGAACATTTGAACATCTTGGTCATGTTCTGTTATAATCTCTACCAGGCACAGCCAGAAGAGGACTGGCCACCCCACATAGCCCGGTTCCTCTCTAGGTTTCTTCCTAGGTTTTGGCCTTTCTAGGGAGTTTTTCCTAGCCACCGTGCTTTTACACCTGCATTGTTTGCTGTTTGGGGTTTTAGGCTGGGTTTCTGTACAGCACTTTGAGATATCAGCTGATGTACGAAGGGCTATATAAATAAATTTGATTTGATTTGATTTGATATTTACCAATCAGACCCAGGGACCAAGCTAAGGTAGCTACCCTTCACACGTGTCTTGCTGAGATCAAATGTTGGATGTGTGACAAATTTCTCCAGCTCAATGATAGGAAATCAGAGGATGTTTTATTTGGCCCCCACCTTGCTAGAACCCAGATTGTAGATAACCTTGGTAATCTGTCCACCAATGTAAAGCTTACGTTCATAAGCCTTGGCGTTTTCTTTTTCCCTGACCTAAACCTCGAGCTGCATGTGAAGAAGGTTGTCCAGTCCTGCTCATCTAAGAAATATAGTTAAAGTCAAGTATTTTATTTCAGTCACTGATCTGGAGAAAGTTATACATGCTTTATTTCCTAACGCCTATATTACTGTAATTCTTTGTATACATGCCTCAGTCAGAAACCACTCCATCTACAGTTAGTTCAAAAGGCTGCAGCTCGGCTTTTAACAGGCACCCGAAAATGTAACCATGACACCTATTTCAGCTTCTCCACACTGGCTACAAGTCACTTTTAGAATACATTTTATGAATGACGTTTATGGCTTGGCTTGGTTTAAAGCCATCCTATATCTCAGATCCTTTATCTCCCTACGAGCCAGGACGCATCCGGAGATCCTCTGGCAGGGCGCTGTGGACCATTCTAGGCTGGAGACCAGGCTGCTCCTTCTCTTTCCTCTCCATTTCCCCTTCCTCCTGTCTTTGATAGTACTTTTATTTTGATGTGAAGCACTTTGTTACTTATATTGAAAAGCTTTATACAAATAAAGTTATTATCATTATTACTGCAGACACCAAACATCCCTTTAGGCTGGAACTGGGGTGGAATTTATAAAGTATCTAATCACTGAGCTCTCATTACTGACGCTCATCAAGCATGATTAACACAGGAAACCATCCAACCTCTCCAGTTCCAATAACTAACTTACAATGATGTGAGTTTTCCTCTGGAATCCCAACCACACTGACGAGTCTTTTATCAGAGATAACAAGAGAGGGAAGTAAAGGGGGATGGTAACAAAGAAACGTGTTGATCATCTGATTACACCAGCAGAGTCATTGTGACTTGGGGGGTGTCATGATGAGTCTGGTGTGCCAAGCAGCTGTGGGACATCATATCATACAGGAAGTAGCATGATAAGCTCTATCCACTGTGATTCTTATATGAATGGTTTGGCAACACTAAAAAGGGATCGGATGTGATGAAAGATTATTTATGGTTGTGGTGTGCTGGCACTCTTACCAAGAGATCAAAAATGTTCGTCTTTATTTATGATTGCTCTAGACTTCAATCAGAAGCTAAATGAGATGAGAGAGGGGTACATTCTGATCCACCATGACAACCATGACAGGAAAAGCATTCTCTTTTGATGAGGAGACATCCTCATAAGTCATCAAATTTAATATACCGGTGGCTTCAGTCTTATCAGGACCACCACATCATATAAAAGCTTTCTATTATGATTTAACAATACATTCAACAAATATTGAGATGTGTTGTATGCCAAGAGCAAGTTCTGAAAACAAAATGGATGATATACGATCAAGACTATCCTACCAACAGGGCATTAAAAACGGCAATATCTTATGTTTCACCGAATTTTGGATGAACAACGACAAGGATAATATAGAGCTGGCGGGATTTTCCATGCATCGGCAGGACAGAGAAGCTACGTCTGGTGAGGCGAGGGGCGGGGGTGTGTGTCTATTTGTCAATAACAGCGGGTGAGCGATGTCTAATATTAAAGAAGTCTCAAGGTATTGCTCGCCTGAGGTAGAGTACCTTATGATAAGCTGTAGACCACACTATCTACCAAGAGAGTTCTCATCTATATTATGCGTAGCGGCCTATTTACCATCACAAATCGTCGCTGGCACTAAGACCGCACTCAACCAGCTATATATCCAAAAGCAAACAAGAAAATGCTCATCCAGAAGCGGCGCACCTAGTGGCCGGGGACTTTAATGCAGGCAAATTTAAATCCGTTTTACCAGCATGTTATGTGCAACTAGAGGGGAAAAAATCTAGACCACCTTTACTCCACACACAGAGACACGTACAAACCTCTCCCACCATTTGGCAAATCTGACCATAATTTTATCCTCAGAAATCCTGCTTAAAGGAAAAACTAAAGCAGGAAGCAATGGTGTAACTTTTACTTGAGTCATTTCCTATTAAAGGTATCTTTACTTTTACTCAAGTATGACAAATTAGTTATTTTTCCACCACTGGCAGGAAGTACCAGTGACTTGCTCAATAGAGAAGTCGCCAGATGACACGGATGCTACGCTACAGGACTGTTTTGCTAGCACAGACTGGAAGACATATCTTGCATTACTCATCTCATATGTATGTACTGTATTCTATATAAAAGTAAAGAAACAATGTATACGAAATGCTTGTCTGGTTTTAGACCCCATCATAGCACTGAGACTGCACTCTTGAAGGTGGTAAATGGCATTTTAATGGCATCAGACCGAGGCTCTACATCTGTCCTCGTGCTCCTAGACCTTAGTGCTGCTTTTGATACCATCGATCACCATATTCTTTTGGAGAGATTGGAAACTCAAATTGGTCTACACGGACAAGTTCTGGCCTGGTTTAGATCTTATCTGTCAGAAAGATATCAGTTTGTCTCTGTGAATGGTTTGTCTTCTGACAAATCAACTGTACATTTTGGTGTTCCTCAAGGTTTCCCGATTTAGGACCACTATTGTTTTCACTATATATTTTACCTCTTGGGGATGTCATTCGAAAACATAATGTTAACTTTCACTGCTATGCGGATGACACGCAGCTGTACATTTCAATGAAACATGGTGAAGCCCCAAAATTGCCCTCACGAGAAGCATGTGTTTCAGACATAAGGACAAAACACAAAAGGACAAAACATAAGGACAAAACACTCGGACAAAACAGAGATGCTTGTTCTAGGTCCCAAGAAACAAAGAGATCTTCTGTTGAATCTTACAATTCATCTTAATGGTTGTACAGTCGTCTCAAATAAAACTGTGAAGGACCTTGGCGTTACTCTGGACCCTGATCTCTCTTTTGAAGAACATATCAAGACTGTTTCAAGGACAGCTTTTTTCCATTTAAGTAACATTGCAAAAATCAGAAACTTTCTGTCCAAAAAAGATGCAGAAAAATTTATCCATGCTTTTGTCACTTCTAGGTTAGACTACTGCAATGCTCTACTTTCCGGCTACCCGGATAAAGCGCTAAATAAACTTCAGTTAGTGCTAAATACGGCTGCTAGAATCCTGACTAGAACCAAAACATTTGATCATATTACTCCAGTGCTAGCCTTCCTACACTGGCTTCCTGTCAAGGCAAGGGCTGATTTCAAGGTTTTACTGCTAACCTACAAAGCATTACATGCTCCTACCAATCTCTCTGATATGGTCCTGCCGTACATACCTACACGTACGCTACGGTCACAAGACGCAGGCCTCCTAATTGTCCCTAGAATTTCTAAGCAAACAGCTGGAGGCAGGGCTTTCTCCTACAGAGCTCCATTTTTATGGAATGGTCTGCCTACCCATGTGAGAGACGCAAACTCGGTCTCAACTTTTAAGTCTTTACTGAAGACTCATCTCTTCAGTGGGTCATATGATTGAGTGTAGTCTGGCCCAGGAGTGTGAAGGTGAACGGAAAAGCTCTGGAGCAACGAACCGCCCTTGCTGTCTCTGCCTGGCCGGTTCCCCTCTTTCCATTGGGATTCTCTGCCTCTAACCCTATTACAGGGGCTGAGTCACTGGCTTACTGGTGCTCTTTCATACCGTCCCTAGAACGGGTGCGTCACTTGAGTGGGTTGAGTCACTAATGTGATCTTCCTGTCTGGGTTGGTGCCCCCCCTGGGTTGTGCCGTGGCGGAGATCTTTGTGGGCTATACTCGGCCTTATCTCAGGATGGTAAGTTGGTGGTTGAGGATATCCCTCTAGTGGTGTGGGGGCTGTGCTTTTGCAAAGTGGGTGGGGTTATATCCTTCTTGTTTGGCCCTGTCCGGGGGTGTCATCAGATGGGGCCACAGTGTCTCCTGACCCCTCCTGTCTCAGCCTCCAGTATTTATGCTGCAGTAGTTTATGTGTCGGGGGGCTAGGGTCAGTTTGTTATATCTGGAGTACTTCTCCTGTCCTATCCGGTGTCCTGTGTGAATTTGAAGTATGCTCTCTCTAATTTTCTCTTTCTCTCTCTCTCTCGGGGGACCTGAGCCCTCGGACCATGCCTCGGGACTACCTGACATGATGACTCCTTGCGGACCCCAGTCCACCTGGCTGTGCTGCTGCTCCAGTTTAAACTGTTCTGCCTGTGATTATTATTATTTGACCATGCTGGTCATTTATGAACATTTGAACATCTTGGCCATGTTTTGTTATAATCTCCACCTGGCACAGCCAGAAGAGGACTGGCAACCCCACATAGCCTGGTTCCTCTCAAGGTTTCTTCCTAGGTTTTGGCCTTTCTAGGGCCTTTCTAGGGAGTTTTTTAGCCATTGTGCTTCTACACCTGCATTGCTTGCTGTTTGGGGTTTTAGGCTGGGTTTCTGTACAGCACTTTGAGATATCAGCTGATGTACGAAGGGCTATATAAATACATTTGATTTGATATACTATTCTACAGTATCTTAGTCACTTAATGTTTACATATCTGGAATTACTCATCTCATATGTATATACTGTTTTCTATACTATTCTGTGGTATCTCATTCACTTAATAATGTTTACATATCTTGCAATACTCATCTCATAAGTACAGTTGAAGTCGGAAGTTAGGTTGGAGTCATTAAAACTTGTTTTTCAACCACTCCACAAATTTGTTGTTAACAAACTATAGTTTTGGGAAGTCGGTTTCGGACATCTACTTTGTACATGACACAAGTAATTACAGACAAGATTATTTCACTTGTAATTCACTGTATCACAATTCCAGTGGGCCAGATGTTTACATACACTAAGTTGACTGTGCCTTTAAACAGCTTGGAAAATTCCAGAAAATTATGTCATGGC
This sequence comes from Oncorhynchus keta, assembly GCF_023373465.1. Classification (NCBI taxonomy): domain Eukaryota; kingdom Metazoa; phylum Chordata; class Actinopteri; order Salmoniformes; family Salmonidae; genus Oncorhynchus; species Oncorhynchus keta. The sequence continues at coordinate 32,897,107 of NC_068431.1, read as the reverse complement.
TTTAGCAGCTTCTGATAGGCTAATTGACATAATTTGAGTCAATCAGAGGTGTACCTGTGGATGTATTTCAAGGCCTACCTTCAAACTCAGTGCCTCTTTGCTTGACATCATGGGAACATTTTTTTTAAAGACCTCAGACAAAAATTGTAGACCTCCACAAGTCTGGTTCATCCTTGGGAGCAATTTCCAAATGCCTGAAGGTACCACGTTCATCTGTACAAACAATAGTAAACACCATGGGACCACGCAGCCGTCATACCGCTCAGGAAGGAGACGCATTCTGTCTCCTAGAGAAGAACGTACTTTGGTGCGAAAAGTGCAAATCAATCCCAGAACAACAGCTTAGGACCTTGTGAAGAAGCTGGAGGAGACAGGTACAAAAGTATCTACATCCACAGTAAAACGAGTCCTATATCGACATAACCTGAAAGGCTGCTCAGCAAGGAAGAAGCCACTGCTCCAAAACCAACTTAAAAAACCCAGACTACAGTTTGCAACTGCACATGGGGACAAAGATTGTACTTTTTGGAGAAATGTCCTCTGGTCTGATGAAACAAAAATATAATTGTTTGGCCATAATGACCATTGTTATGTTTGGAGGAAAAAGGGGGAGACTTGCAAGCCGAAGAACACCATCCCAACCGTGAAGCACAGGGGTGGCAGCGTCATGTTGTGGGGGTGCTTTGCCGCAGGAGGGACTGGTGCACTTCACAAAATCGATGGCATCATGAGGTAGGAAAATTAGGTGGATATATTGAAGCAACATCTCAAGACATCAGTCAGGAAGTTCAAGCTTGGTCGCAAATGGGTCTTCCAAATGGACAATGACCCCAAGCATACTTCCAAAGTTCTGGCAAAATGGCTTAAGGACAACAAAGTCAAGGTATTGGAGTGGCCATCATAAAACCCTGACCTCAATCCCTTAGAAAATTTGTGGGCGGAACTGAAAAAGCGTGTGTGAGCAAGGGGGCCTCAAACCTGACTCAGTTACACCAGCTCTGTCAGGAGGAATGGGCCAAAATTCACCCAACTCATTGTTGGAAGCTTGTGGAAGGCTATCTGAAACATTTCGCCCAAGTTAAAGAATTTAAAGGCAATACTACCAAATACTAATTGAGTGTATGTAAACTTCTGACCCACTGGGAATGTGATGAAAGAAATAAAAACTGAAATAAATCATTCTCTCTACTATTATTCTGACATTTCACATTCTTAAAATAAAGTGGTGATCCTAACTGACCTAAGACAGGGAATTTTTACTAGGAATAAATGTCAGGAATTGTGAAACACTGAGTTTAAATGTATTGGCTAAGGTGTATGTAAACTTCCGACTTCAACTGTATATACTGTATTCCATACTATTCTACTGTACTTTAGTCCATTCCGCTCTGACATAGCTCGTCCATATGTATATAGTCTTAATTCATTCCTACTTAGATTTGTGTGTATTGGGTATATGTTGTGTAATTGGTTAGATATTACTTGTCAGTATTACTGCACCGTCGGAGCTGGAAGCACAAGTATTTCGTGCTAATCACGTGTATGAGTCCACTAAAATTTGATTTGATTTGAATATGTTCCCAGGATTCATCCAATGGCTTTGAGGAGTATACCACCTCAGCCACTGGCTTCATCAATAAGTGCATCGATGACGTCGTCTCCACAGTGACCGTACATACATATCCCAACCAGAAGCCAGGGATTACAGGCAACATCTGCATCGAGCTAAAGTCTAGAGCTGCTGCTTTCAAGGAGCGGGACACTAATCCGGACGCTTATGAGAAATCCCGCTACGCCCTCAGACGAACCATCAAACAGGCAAAGCGTCAATATAGGATTAAGATTGAATCCTACTACACGCTCGACAGATGTGTAAAAGCTTGAAAACTATTACGGACTACAAAGGGAAACCCAACCGTGAGCTACCCGGTGACGCGAGCATACCAGACGAGCGAAATGCCTTTTATGCCCGCATCGAGGCAAGCAGCACTGAAGCATGCATCAGATCACCAGCTGATCCGAATGACTGTGTAATAATGGCCAACATTCACAATGCCGCGGGCCCAGACGGATTACCAGGACGTGTATTCAAAGTATGCGCGGACCAACTGGCAAGTGTCTTCACTAACATTTTCAACCTCTCCCTGACCGAGTCTGTATTACCTACGTGTTTCAAGCAGACCATCATAGTCCCTGTGCCCAAGGTAGCGAAGGTAACCTGCCTAAATGATTACCGCCCCGTAGCATTCACGTCGGTAGCATGAAGTGCTTTGAAAGGCTGGTCATGTCTCACTTCACCAGCATCATCCTGGATACCTTAGACCCACTGCAATTTGAATATTGCCCCAACACATCCACAGATGACTCAATCTCAATCACACTCCACACAGCCATTTCCCACCTGGACAAAATTAACACTTATATGAGAATGCTGTTCATTGACTACAGCTCAGCGTTCAACGCCATAGTGCCCACAAAGCTCATCACTAAGCTAAGGACCCTGGGACTAAATACCTCCCTCTGCAACTGGATCCTGGACTTCCTGACAGGCCACCCCCAGGTGGTAAGGGTAGGCAACAACACATCTGCCACACTGATCCTCAACACCTGGGCCCCTCAGGGGTGTGCGCTTATTCCCCTCCTGTATTCCCTGTTCACCCACGACTGCGTGGCCAAACACAACTCCAACACAATCGTTAAGTTTGCTGACAACACAACAGTGTCTGATTACCTGATTACCAAAAATGATGAGACAGCCTATTGGGAAGAGGTCAGAGACCTGGCAGTGTGGTGCCAGGACAACAACCTCTACCTCAATGTGAGCAAGACAAAGGAGCTGATCGTGGATTTACATTGACGGGGCTGTAGTGGAGCGGGTTGAGAATTTGAAGTTACTTGGTGTTCACATCACCAACTAACTATCATGGTCCAAACACACAAACACAGTCATGAAGAAGGCATGACAACACCTCTTCCCCCTCAGGAGACTGAAAAGATTTGGCATGGGCAGATCCTCCAAAATTTCTACAGCTGCACCATCGAGAGCATCCTGACTGATTGTATCACTGCCTGGTGTGGCAACTGCTCAGCATCTGACCGTAAGTCGCTACAGAGAGTAGTGCGTACGGCCCAGTACATCACTGCGGCCAAGCTTCCTGCCATCCAGAACCTATATACTAGGCGGTGTCAGAGGAAGAAACAAAATATTGTCAAAGACTCCAGTCACCCAAGTCATAGACTGTTCTCTCTGCTCCCGCACGGCAAGCGGTACCGGAGCACCAAGTCTCGGACCAAAAGGCTCCTTAACAGCTTCTACCCCCAAGCCATAAGACTGCTGAACAACTAATCAAATGGCCACCCGGACTATTTACATTGACACCCCACCATTTGTTTTTACACTGCTGCTACTCTCTGTTTATTATCTATGCAAGTCACTTTACCCCTGCCTACATGTATAAATTACCTTGACTAACCTGTACCCCCGCACATTGACTCGGTACTGGTACCCCCTGTATATAGCCTCGTTATTGATATTTTATTGTGTTACTTTTGATTATTTTTCACTTGAGTTTATTTGGTAAATATTTTCTTAACTCTTTCTTGAACTGTATTGTTGGTTTGTAAGTCTGCATTTCACGATCCTGTTATATTCAGCGCATGTGACAAATAAAGTTTGATTTGATTTACATCTCCTTTCAACTGGGTTTCATATCTGACATCTTGACCAAAAACTTGTATTTTCTTATAATTTCGAATATTGGTTAAGTATATGTTTTCAAAATGACCTAAAGGTCCAGGGAATATAAATTGTGTTGGTGAGAAATGATACTGTGTCTCATAAAAGGTCAATCTATGACTTGTGATAGGGGAATTTACAGCATATTATGGTTATTTTAAAGTTGTGTGCCAGAAGTTCCTCCTCTGTGCTCAATAGCTGCCTATTGTTCAGCATATGTTCAGATGGACTCAAATGAAAAGGGCACCTCCTCAAATCTACTGGGCAAAACTGTCTGTCTGACTCTGAGCCACACAGTTTAGGCTATTCTAGTGCCAATAAGATTTATACAACAGCTTTCTGATACATTGACATGTGAACGGACTGAACAACAGAGAAATGGATCTTTACAAGTTGAGAATAGTCCAACAACATGTGCTTAAACATTTGCTTTTATATGGCTCTTTCCCAGTGCTGTAATTGTTCGCCATTTTTCTCTAAGTGAGGTTAAAAGGGCATTGACTTAAATGTATCTGTGAAGTTATCATAAATGGCTAACCTGACTGACTGACAAGAAGAGGGAAATGAATCTACTCTCTCATATCATGTGAGAGTGAAATCATTCGCAAGTCCAAAGGTCAATTAATTCAAGGAATGCCATGATTTTACGCTTTCACTCCTCTTTCCATTTGAGACAGACATGGTATAGTCATCTTTTTGCAATTACATTGTAACAGAATGCAGATGAAACAAAACAATATAACAACAATGAGGAAACTGAGGAAAAGAGAGGAAAAGATGGTGTAAATATGGTGGAATTGTTAAATGAAACAATTTCAATAAACAAATAATGGCTTTGATTTATTTCAGAACTTTCAATAAGAATAAAACTAGAACAATTTTGATCTAATAAAACTTGAAAAGTCATCTGTTATTTCACCCCACTCCAACATATACTGTACATTTTGAAAAGTGTTTTTAAAGAATTTCGAATAAGATTTGTAAGCACAGCAATAATTTGCAATGACGCAATACAGTCAATATTTGTTTGTTTGAGTAAATGAAAAACAATTTGTTAAATATTGACAGCTATCAACAGAGCTGCACAGAGAATATCTGTCTGAAGAATATACAATATGACTACTAAAGGTTAAAAACATATCTGTCTGAAGAATATACAATATGAATACTAAAGGTTAAAAACATATCTGTCTGAAGAATATACAATATGAATACTAAAGGTTAAAATACATCTCTCTGAAGAATATACAATATGACTACTAAAGGTTAAAAACATGTCTGTCTGAAGAATATACAATATGACTACTAAAGGTTAAAAACATGTCTGTCTGAAGAATATACAATATGACTACTAAAGGTTAAAAACATGTCTCTCTGAAGAATATACAATATGAATACTAAAGGTTAAAAACATGTCTCTGAAGAATATACAATATGACTACTAAAGGTTAAAAACATGTCTGTCTGAAGAATATACAATATGAATACTAAAGGTTAAAAACATGTCTCTGAAGAATATACAATATGACTACTAAAGGTTAAAAACATGTCTGTCTGAAGATTATACAATATGACTACTAAAGGTTAAAAACATGTCTCTCTGAAGAATATACAATATGAATACTAAAGGTTAAAAACATATCTGTCTGAAGAATATACAATATGAATACTAAAGGTTAAAAAACATCTCTCTGAAGAATATACAATATGACTACTAAAGGTTAAAAACATGTCTGTCTGAAGAATATACAATATGAATACTAAAGGTTAAAAAACATGTCTCTGAAGAATATACAATATGAATACTAAAGGTTAAAAACATGTCTGTCTGAAGAATATACAATATGAATACTAAAGGTTAAAAACATATCTCTGAAGAATATACAATATGACTACTAAAGGTTAAAAACATGTCTGTCTGAAGAATATACAATATGAATACTAAAGGTTAAAAACATGTCTCTGAAGAATATACAATATGACTACTAAAGGTTAAAAACATGTCTGTCTGAAGATTATACAATATGACTACTAAAGGTTAAAAACATATCTCTGAAGAATATACTATATGAATACTAAAGGTTAAAAACATGTCTGTCTGAAGAATATACAATATGAATACTAAAGGTTAAAAAACATGTCTCTGAAGAATATACAATATGAATACTAAAGGTTAAAAACATGTCTGTCTGAAGAATATACAATATGACTACTAAAGGTTAAAAACATGTCTCTCTGAAGAATATACAATATGACTACTAAAGGTTAAAAACATGTCTGTCTGAAGAATATACAATATGAATACTAAAGGTTAAAAAAACATATATATATATAAAAAAACATGTCACAACAACGTTAACAGTCAAGTTATGAACCTTGTACTATAAAACTGGCTATACAGGAAAGCCGTTGGGGCCTGTAAGAGCAATTTTCTCAATCATTTTAACAGAAACTAGAGTAAATATTAAAACATAATTTACTAAGAGGAGGTCTCTTTTTATGAGCTGTGTATAGATAAATATGTGAGAAAAGGTGGTTGTGATACACCCACAGGGAGAACAGAGATATCACCAGATATCATCTTCCATTCCTGTGTCTGAACATCATTAAAACCATAACGGTCTTATAGGTTTAAAAAATGATTACCGACAACACAAACAACACTTTTACAGGAGATTATAACTACCATAATTCTACAGTCCTTAACTGTACCACTGCTTACTGCGACCAACCAACATAAGAAAATCTGAGCATTGTCACTGAAAGAATGTTATTCAATACATAGAAAACTGAAAAAATCCACTTCAAAAGGAAGATGATTTAGCATTGATTGCAAGTGTAAAAAAAAAATTTTTAAAAAAAGGAAAGAGAAAAGGAACTCTGGTGGACAATAAATAGGCCAAAACAAGCAATGAAAAGGTTCATGAATGGAAATGTGGACAGGCAGCAAAGGGGTTAAGTAAAAGTGTCAATGGGCATGGGTAGGTAGTTAAAGAGTTAATATTAAAGGGTTACAAGTAAAGGTGTGGTTAGTCCGGTAAATGGTTAATAATAGTGAAGGTGTGGTTAGTCCGGTAAAGGGTTAATAATAGTGAAGGTGTGGTTAGTCTGGTAAAGGGTTAATAATAGTGAAGGTGTGGTTAGTCTGGTAAAGGGTTAATAATAGTGAAGGTGTGGTTAGTCCGGTAAAGGGTTAATAATAGTGAAGGTGTGGTTAGTCCGGTAAAAGGTTAATAATAGTGAAGGTGTGGTTAGTCTGGTAAAGGGTTAATAATAGTGAAGGTATGGTTAGTCCGGTAAAGGGTTAATAATAGTGAAGGTGTGGTTAGTCCGGTAAAGGGTTAATAATAGTGAAGGTGTGGTTAGTCCGGTAAAGGGTTAATAATAGTGAAGCTGTAGTTAGTCCGGTAAAGGGTTAATAATAGTGAAGATGTGGTTAGTCCGGTAAAGGGTTAATAATAGTGAAGGTGTAGTTAGTCCGGTAAAGGGTTAATAATAGTGAAGATGTGGTTAGTCCGGTAAAGGGTTAATAATAGTGAAGGTGTGGTTAGTCCGGTAAAGGGTTAATAATAGTGAAGGTGTGGTTAGTCCGGTAAAAGGTTAATAATAGTGAAGGTGTGGTTAGTCCGGTAAAAGGTTAATAATAGTGAAGGTGTGGTTAGTCCGGTAAAAGGTTAATAATAGTGAAGGTGTGGTTAGTCCGGTAAAGGGTTAATAATAGTGAAGGTGTGGTTAGTCCGGTAAAGGGTTAATAATAGTGAAGGTGTGGTTAGTCCAGTAAAGGGTTAATAATAGTGAAGATGTGGTTAGTCCGGTAAAGGGTTAATAATAGTGAAGGTGTAGTTAGTCCGGTAAAGGGTTAATAATAGTGAAGGTGTGGTTAGTCCAGTAAAGGGTTAATAATAGTGAAGGTGTGGTTAGTCCAGTAAAGGGTTAATAATAGTGAAGGTGTGTGAGGTGGAAATGTGACAGAGCCATTGCTGGATGGCAGTTTCTGTGTGAAAGCCTCACTATCAGGCAACTCTCAAGGTGGATGGGCCTCAGTCAGGAAGGAAGTTGACGGTTAACAGGTTGTAAAAAGGGGGAAACAGTGAGTTTGTGACTTGCAGTGAAACTTTCCATTCACCTCTGATGTGTCACTCTGTATTTCTGTGGCTCAATGACGATCAGCCCCCCATGGACTGAAACTATCATAACGCTATCTATCCATCATTACACACACACAAACACACAAACACAACTATAAAATGTTTATATGATTCATACGATAATTACATTTAATAGCCTATATTGAAATAAATGAATTTGAAAAGGATATGAACAGCAATGCTGAAAACTCCTCAAACCCTCACAACGCTATCTATCCATCATTATAAACACACGCACACACACACACACACACACACACACACACACACACACACACACACACACACACACACACACACACACACACACACACACACACACACACACACACACACACACACACACACACACACACACACACATGGCTATAAAATGTTCATATGATTCATATGATGATGAAATGAATAGCCTATATTCAAATACATTAATTTGAAAAGCATGTGAACAACAATGCCGAAAACCGTTCATGAATGATAAAACTCTCTGAACCCTTGTGAATGACCAAACAGCTTTAACTAAAATTGCCCGTTTGTCTGTTAACTCGATTTGGGAATAATCTTTCAACAAATTAGAGAAAAAAAACGAAGCCTTTTATTAAAACCAGCTCTAAATAAAGCCACCAAAGTATTCATTCTTGAAACAAAGAAAAGAGCGATGAAAGAAACTGCTGGCAAGGATGAGAGCTGATGCAATCTCGCAGTCTGATTTCAGCACAGCCAAGTGTGTGTGTGTGTGGGGGGGGTGTGTGCGTGTGTGTGTGTGTCAGGTGCCAATTTAACACCATCCCAACTGGCAGAGGGTAGTTACCTGCTACACACACACACAATGGTCCTGGCCATGACAACTCTACAAAGGCAACAGGTTGCTTCCCCCTATACCTGGTCAGCAGGCAGCCCCATATACAGGCCAGGGTAATACATTTTTCACACTATTGTGTCGACTTAACCCGTAATGTGCTGGCTCAGATATTACTATGCTGGACAAATGAAAGATCCTATGTTGTTTCTTTCAGCACTTTTCCAACCATTCTGGTGGATACATAACCATGTCAGTGCAGCATGGATCAGTAGTGTGAGGCAGGGTGGGCGGGTGTGAAGCCTCTATTAGCAGCAGGCTTAGTTGGGAGGCCAGACCACAGGGTCCCAGGCCTGGTGACAGTGACGTCTGACTGGACATCAGATCAGTCTGGGAGGGTGACACCAAGCCTTCAGTGGTGGGCGAAGGATGGAAAAAGGACACGGCAGTTGTCGCGCCATTCTTTAAGGCCCGTGTGAAATGTCTTTATACGTAGATATCAACAAACCCTGTTCCGCTTGAGTGCCATATGACACCAAATGAATAGCACACAATCAGTGTGTTTAAGGTCACCATGGCAAAGCAGTGCCACATCATAACAGGACCAAGATTTGAATGTAGATTTCAACTAGACTGCATGCCAGAGACAGTTCATCCTAACCTGAGAAACAATCTTACATAGAATGTCCATATTCATAGCCACCCACACCAAGTGGCAGAGCATGGCCATCATCAGCATCCAGACTAGGTAACAGACTGAGGGGTATCTCCTACAAGAGCAGCGTCAATACCATACACATTCTACTGTATAATCACCACCCTTCCAGGGTCTGTCAAATGAAGAACACAGCATGTTCCAGTTCCCCATGATTAATTCATGCTAACATTTTGGTAAGAGACCTGAGTTACATTCAGAACAAAGTTAGAATGGGTTTTTCCTAAAAAGGGCACAAACGACCTCAAAATGTCACACTCTCAACCGTCATGTTCCAAATGAACCCTTTAATGTGGGATACTACCCCTGTCATTGTCCGCCTCCATCCTGTGACACAAACACTCATGCAAGCAAGCACACACACACACACATTTCCATTTCTTCAGGATGTCCAATGTTACTTAGTGGCTAGGTTACTCACCCGATCAGAGACACCATCTGCTCCACTATGTGGCTGCTGAAGGTTATGATCACAAACAGTTTCTGTGAGGAAGAAAGAGAGAGACAATCAGTCAGTCTGTGGGTCTTGAGGTCGTGGGGGGTACAGACAGGCCCAGCCACGGCAGTACACTCATGGTTTGATCAGTAATACCCCCTCTGCTGGACCCCCTGTAGTCAACCAACACCACATTAGGTGCCTGACAGGCGGTCAGCCCAAAACGAGCCATGAAGTGGCCCTTTGTCATCAAGGCCAGGAACAAAAGTCAGAGGCCCTATGACACATTTTAACCAATGCACAGACGCTCAGGACAAGAAATGAGTCTACACAGGCAGGCAGTCTTCAGGGGGTGAGGATGAGGGAGGGTGTGGGGTTACAGCTGATACAGATAACAGTTGAAGAGGGGGATGGGAGGAGGAGTAGGAGGTGGAGAGGAGTATTGAGGGGATGGGGGGTGATCAGGAGGAGATGTGTCACTCCTCTCAGACAGATGTTTATAACAGTAAAGGGGTTTGTTTTGTTCCTGTCCAGTCTAATTCCTGCTTACTCATTGCCTCAGACTGGACACAGGAGACAGGGGGGTGGGGGGTTGGCCATTACGGCTCAATCATACCCTATTAGGGGGCTCATTACGTCTCTGTTTACCGTTCAGTTACTGTTCAGCCACCCACTGAGCAGGAAACCAGGAAGCACTGGGTCCGGGAGAGGCCAAAATGGATGCCACTGCTCATAACAAAGACCAAGACTAACAAATATGTTTTTGTCCTTTTCGGACTCATGAAAACCTGGTAGGGAAGTGCACAGGTTTAACATGATGATACTACCCCATTGTGCCACTCATATAGGGAATCAACACTGGAGTGGGTTCTCATAATAGCAATGTGCATGTCTGTTGAAACCCCTTGAAACACAAAGCCCATAACTAAACTAGTAGGAATGTGGAAGTCAGGGAGGCTATCATAAAGGAGATGACTTCTCTCCTATTGTTTAGGCCAGACTGTGTGTCACGGGTACTGAATGTAAATGAAAATACCAGAAACTGAGCTTTTACTGTCCACTTCTTAAATGGAAGGACATTTACTCATGTCTCCGCTCAGCTAAACCTAACGGAGTCATTTCAAAATGTTACAGATAGATTATAATTAATGGACATTTTTGTAGGGGCTGTTACATTTGAGTTAGGGCAAATCCAGTCTGACTTTTTAAAGTGGAAATTACAAACTTTAGAGCCATTTTTAAACATTGAATACACTGCAAGTTTGCATAAAAACAGTAATCAAATCAAAACCTAGCTAGTAAACATCACCACAAAGGACCGTTAGAAAACCAGATCCAGTTTAGAGTATGACAGGGTCAAGCGTTGTGAAAAGGTCTGGATCCTCGGGGACTCATGTGCCATTGTTAACAGGAACAGATTGTTATTGTGAACCTGAATTTACCACCTGACCTGCAGGTACAGTACAACCCAGTTATCCAGCTCTCAAACCCCCCTAGTGCATTGTTCCCCGGCTTAGGCACACAAGGGAGAATGTTCGTTCACCTGTTCCCCATTACAGTCTATCATATTGCCCCTTCATTCCCTCTCTTTCATGACAAGTTCAACAACTATACATCTCTGTGGCTCACAGTACAGTACAGTATACTGTCAACATAAAACTACAAAGAAGTGCCATCTAATAGAATATAATTTTCTGCATTCTTTCCAGACTTAACACAATGGGGGGAAAGAACAGGAGAAGCTGAGAGAACAGGGGTTTGTTCAGAATGTTCAGATTGAACTGTATTGTTTACAGAGGACATGATCTGTCAGGTATAGAGCATTGTGTCAGCTATATTCATTACATTTCTATCTGCAACACAGGACGTTTCATTTCACTGAATACATCCCAGGCTGACCCCAGACAGTTATGATGGTGAGCCTGGTTCCGTTTCCAGTCAATTTGGTGTATCATTGTAAAGCTTGCCCTGGCCGTGTCAGGCAGGTAGGGGACAGTGACACACCTCTGATTCTGCCTGGCTGTGGAGCCACAGTCATCGGCCCAAGGGACACTAGGTCTAATTGACTCTATGATGCTGCTGCCCACGCCACTCTCTCTCTCACAGTCAGTGTTTATCTACAATAGGGTTTGATCTATGGACACCACCCCACACCTCACTGCTTGCGCATCTACAGAAAGTGAACTTAACATTACTAGTAAGATAACAAATCCTAATAAATCAGCTTACTCCATTGGTGTTTAAATTTATTTTTATAAAATACTTGATAGAAGAGTTAGAAAGTCTAATCCATTAAGCATACAGACACTACCACGGCACAAAGTGGATTAAGTCCTTAATCCTTGCATGCAGGGAAAACTGATTCAACTTTGACACAATAACCATCACGGTATACTTCTTTACAGTACAGATTCACCTTTCAGTACAGAAAAAACTCAAGTGATTCAATATCTTCTCCCTACTAAAGTACGCATCTCTGTGCGCAGAATCTTCTTTCACAAAATGGACGACCGACTCTTGCTTTCACTGGCCAAAATGGCCTCCTTACACTCTCAGTTGAGTACAGTACAGGAGGATCCCTCCTCATCCTCTTCATGGTTTTACTATCATGTCTGACATATTCATATTCAAAATAAACAGAAGCCTTGATCTATCAATTCTATAAGAAAAAAGGTGGCTTTGTCAAAATGTTATATCAAACTACTGACCTTAATAAGTAGCCTCTTTGCAAGACATCTATGTAAAAATGTGTGCTTGTATACAGTAAACTCACCTGAATGTGCATTTTGATTATGGCTTTCCCAATTAGTGTTGCTCCAAAAAAGGTCCAAAAGGGAACAAGGAAATGACCACATGTTATACCTGCCAGGTCAAACAATGGATTTGGGATCTGGAGAAACAGAGAATATGTATTAAATAAAATAAATTAATATGAACAACTGACAACAATTATAGAGAAAACAACTTTATTCTATAGAAAAGTGCAGGGACCCAATATACTTCAATATACTTCAATATGCTTCAGTACAAACACTTTTGTTCAATGTTCCTATGTTTGAGGTGTTTAGCACTTACTGGAGGTATCTTACAGATTAGTAATACAATGACTGAAATCTACAGAATATACGTAGTTTTAGATTTAGATTTATCTTTATTAAAAATCTGTTCTGTCTTCTGGTTTGAGAATCAGCAGTTCACTTTAAATAGACAGACAGTTTCATGATGCCTAGAATTGCTCTTTTAAGGCTTGAATTTAACTTGAAGTCACTTTCTAGTATTTTCAGACATTAATTGGGGTGCTTAAAATGTTTCAACAGAATACAGTTAATATATGATTTCACTTACAGAGGCACAGGCGAGAATTCCAAAGAATCCAACCCTCTGAACCATTTTCTGCACTGCTAGTTTTGCTCTGGTGGCAAAGTCCTGAAAAGGAGCAAAAATAATGGCAAATATTTAACTGATCATTCTATACAGACCATGTAATTATTATTCGCATTTCATCATAGAAATGTAATGTATGAATCTTTAAATGAGTAACATATTATGTTCATTTGAGCAGAATTCAATTATTTCTCAGCAGTGAAGACCTAAAGCTATTTATGCAATCAATAACCTTTTCAATAATCTATGGTGATTAAAGATAGAAGGATGATCTCCGACCCATTTTAAATATCTCACAGATGAACACATAGTAGTAACATTACTAAAAATACTTCCAAAACATTGTTCATTCTATAATTTATCTGGGAACTTGTATCATTAGGAAAAAGGTTTGAAAATTGTTTGAGGCTTGTCGACAAAAGAAGCGAAGAGAGATGATCCTTGCAAAGTCAATACAAATCAAAGTGATCCAATAAAAACTATTGAGTTACAGTCTAAGGAATTCCATTATTTTAAAAATGGCGTTATATATAATTGATCCTCTCCAAGGAAATATCGTTGTGGTGTGTGCTGAAAGTCATTTGTGAGTTGTAATGCATTTCTGTATTTGAAATGATAAATAAATTAGACTAAAACAGGCTCGTGGAGATTTGAGACTTGACATTACTATTAGTATAGTAAAATGTGAGATTATGGAGCAAGATTTTAAGACTATAGAAAATATACTTACTGTAGGTTTAGGACAAACAGGTGTCTTTTTTATCATCTCTTCTCATTTATATTTTGTATTTTTAACACACTGACCATGAATATAAAGAAAAGAAGGATGCTGGCATTTTATATGTACAAATATATCAGAGAGCAGATTATTGATTAACGAATAATATGGTTTATATCAAGTAAACCTATTTCTCTAAGAAGTAAATGTACAATTAACATATTGAATTGTGGCAACATGGCATCTTTCTATTTATTTAAAAGAATATTGTGACATGATTTACAGATTTTTCCAAGTCACTATTATCTAAATATTTATTTTCCTTCATATATCAATATTTCTTTTAACCAAAAAAGTGTTCTAAGCCCTGCAAAAGTGCTGCACACAGTCAATTGTCCTGTCAGTTGTCTAATTGGAACAATCACCCTCTGAAAACTCCTCCAAACACCTTTTATACTGGGATATTATATATTCACATCCACTAACTGGCCGTTTTCAATCCAATATCATTGGGAATGTGAGGGCAAGACTAGACTTCATGGTCATTCCAATGACTCACAGATTCTTCGTAATTCTGCAGCTTTTCCCCGCCATCTCTCCTGACAACTCAACAAAAGGCTCTTTTCAAAGCAATGACATGGATTTTTCCTCAATATACCTATGCTGGGAAGATGAGGGTTAAACTCTAGTTGATGTAGTTAAAAATATTTCTGGGAACTGTGACGGAAGGATGGCGGAATTATCCTGGAATGATTATGGTAAATTGGTCCTACTTCTGATGATTGTATTAGAATGCCACTAGAGATAACACTACAAATTGTATGCATGTGCTGATGTGTTTATTTTGTCTTGATTTTAGGCAAATTATTATGTTTTACAGATATTTAACTATGGCAATGCTTAAAGGTTGGTATATCAATTTAAGGGGAATAAAAAATGTCATGTAAATTCAATCTAAAAACAGACTGGGGCTAATTTGTGAAATCATGCTGAGGGTATTGTCTATTTATATGTATAGATTTGTATTTAATATTGCAAAATGTATATCCAGACTTTTATTTACTGGACTCCAAAAATCTATTGTGTAGATATTGATTGCTCCATGACTGAAGGTTTGATATGAAGTCTTGATGTGTTTAAATATGTGTGTGTTTAAGTGCACATCTAACACACTATCCCTTTCATGTTCTAATCAATGGTAATGACATTAGATGACATCAACACATCTTTCCTTTGATATTTAAAATGTCAAATACATTTGACTTGTGAGCTGTAGGAGCATGTTTTACTTCTCTAAACAATGTGTTGTATGGCACAAAGAATGTGTTGTATGGCACAAAGAATGTGTTGTATGGCACAAAGAATGTGTTGTATGGCACAACGAATGTGTTGTATGGCACAAAGAATGTGTTGTATGGCACAAAGAATGTGTTGTATGGCACAAAGAATGTGTTGTATGGCACAAAGAATGTGTTGTATGGCACAAAGAATGTGTTGTATGGCACAAAGAATGTGTTGTATGGCACAAAGAATGTGTTGTATGGCACAAAGAATGTGTTGTATGGCACAAAGAATGTGTTGTATGGCACAAAGAATGTGTTGTATGGCACAAAGAATGTGTTGTATAGCACCAAGTCATTCCTTTTAGAGGATTGACTGGAATCATCCACTAACTTGTAGACTAACCTTTAGGTCATCTCTCAGGCTAGATCTGATATGATGCATAAACAACTCTGAACTGGCCAGACCTCAAACTGCAGGCTTTCAAATGACTATACCATAGTATTACTAGTTAATGGTAGTTCACATTTAATATGTTCAATTGCTATAATTATTTGCAAAATGAAACTGCAATTTCAAATCAGATAGGACGTGCCCCCCAGAATTAGTAATATACTCATCCAAATCATTATGTTCTACAAGAAATTGATTAAACGTCAATGCATGATGAAAATTACTTATTGACAATGACCATCACCCATAAAATATCTACTTTTATGGGTGAACATTTTATTTATAGGACTTTCACCATTGTTTCACACACATACCGGTAAATTGAACCTTGAGAGTTTAACTTGACTGGGGGGAGACTGAGGTTAGGGTATTAAGAC